>NC_091297.1:24847680-24882680 GCF_038502225.1 Cherax quadricarinatus
ACACACAAGGTGGAGAACTCACAAGAAACGATCAAGAGGTATGTGAGGAGCTCAACGAGATTTAAGGAAGTATTTACAGTAGAGACAGAACTCTGGGGGGACAGACCAGATGGGGACACCAGCAAGGAATACACCATCAAGTGTTGGACGACATACATACAGATGAGGAGGTGAAGAAACTGCTAAGGGACATCGATACCTCAAAGGCAATGGGACCGGACAACATCTCCCTGTGGGTCCTTAGAGAGGGAGCAGATATGTTGTGCATGCCACTTACCACAATCTTCAACACGTCCCTGGAAACTGGGCAACTACCTGACGTATGGAAGACGGCAAATGTAGTTCCCATTTTTAAAAAAGGAGACAGAAAAGAGGCACTAAACTATAGACCTGTGTCATTGACTTGTATAGTAAGCAAAATTATGGAGAAGATTATCAGGAGGAGAGTGGTGGAGCACCTGGAATGGAACAAGAGTATAAATGCCAACCAGCACAGATTCACGGAAGGCAAATCCTGTGTCACAAACCTTCTGGAGTTTTATGATAAAATAACAGAAGTAAGACACGAGAGAGAGGGGTGGGTTGATTGCATCTTCTTGGACTGCAAGAAGGCCTTTGATACAGTTCCTCACAAGAGATTAGTGCAGAAGCTAGAGCATCAGGCGCATATAACAGGAAGGGCACTGCAATGGATCAGAGAATACCTGACAGGGAGGCAACAACGAGTCATGGTACATAATGATGTATCACAGTGGGCACCTGTGACGAGCGGGGTCCCACAGGGGTCGGTCCTAGGACCAGTGCTATTTTTGGTATATGTGAACGACATGATGGAAGGGTTAGACTCAGAAGTGTCCCTGTTTGCAGATGATGTGAAGTTAATGAGGAGAATTAAATCTGATGAGGACCAGGCAGGACTTTAAAGAGACCTGGACAGACTGGACACCTGGTCCAGCAAATGGCTTCTCGAATTTAATCCTGCCAAATGCAAAGTCATGAAGATAGGGGAAGGGCACAGAAGACTACAGACAGAGTATAGGCTAGGTGGCCAAAGACTGCAAACCTCACTCAAGGAGAAAGATCTTGGGGTGAGTATAACACCGAGCATGTCTCCGGAAGCACACATCAATCAGATAACTGCTGCAGCATATGGGAGCCTGGCAAACCTGAGAACAGCATTCCGATACCTTAGTAAGGAATCGTTCAAGACACTGTACACACTTGATAAAGCACGTCAAGAAACTAGAGAAAGTACAAAGGTTTGCCACAAGGTTAGTTCCAGAGCTAAGGGGAATGTCCTATGAAGAAAGATTAAGGGAAATCGGCCTGACGACACTGGAGGACAGAAGGGTCAGGGGAGACATGATAACGACATATAAAACACTGCGTGGAATAGACAAGGTGGACAAAGACAGGATGTTCCAGGGAGGAGACACAGAAACAAGAGGCCACAATTGGAAGTTGAAGACACAAATGAGTCAGAGATATTAGGAAGTATTTCTTCAGTCATAGAGTTGTAAAGCATTGGAATAGCCTAGAAAATGACGTAGTGGAGGCAGGAACCATACACAGTTTTAAGACGAGGTTTGATAAAGCTCATGGAGCGGGGAGAGAGAGGGCCCAGTAGCAACCGGTGAAGAGGCGGGGCCAGGAGCTAAGACTCGACCCCTGCAACCACAAATAGGTGAGTACAAATAGGTGAGTACACACACATACCAGGACCAGTGCTATTTCTGATATATGTGAATGACATGACAGAAGAGATAGACTCAGCAGGGTCCCTGTTTGCTGATGATGTGAAGGTAATGAGAATTAAATCAGATGAGGACCAGGCAGGACTACAAAGAGACCTGGAGAAGCTGGAAGCTTGGTCCAGCAACTGGCTCCTCGAATTTAACCCCGCCAAATGCAAAGTCATGAAGATCGGGGAAGGGCAAAAAGACTACAGACAGAGTATAGTCTAGGTGGCCAAACACTGCAAACCTCGCTCAAGGAAAAGGATCTTGGGGTGAGTATAATACCGAGCACATCCAAAGCACACATCAACCAGATAACTGCTGCAGCATATGGGTGCCTGGCAAACCTGAGAATAGCGTTCCGATACCTCAGTAAGGAATCGTTGAAGACTCTGTACACCGTGTACGTCAGGCCCATACTGGAGTATGCATCACCAGTTTGGAACCCACACCTGGTCAAGCACATCAAGATATCAGAGAAAGTGCAAAGGCTTGCAACAAGGCTGCTTCCAGAGCTAAGGGGAATGTCTTACGAAGAAAGGTTAAGGGAAATCGGCCTGGCGACACTGGAGGACAGGAGGGTAAGGGGAAACATGATAACGACATACACAATATTGCGAGGAACTGACAAGATGGACAGAAACAGGATGTTCCAGAGGTGGGACACAGAAATAAGGGGCCACCATTCGAAGTTGAAGACTCAAATGAGTAAGAGATGTTAAGAACATAACATAAGAATAGAGGAACACTGCAGAAGGCGAGATTAAGACACATGTGCAACATCTGGGTATCTTTATTGTAGACGTTTCGCCATCCAGTGGCTTTATCAATACAAATTCTAGGACATAACTTGAAGACAGTAGAACTATGTATAGAAGATGAGGTAATCAGTCCCTCAACCTAGGAGTAGGTGCGAAGAGCACCATAGTCGTGGAGATTCTGAAGCAGAAGAAAGAATCCTGGCGCTTATATAGTAACGTCAGGTGTAGCAGACGAGGGCATATTCACTGGTAGGCGGGATTCCCCAGTGGAAGTAGGTCCTTCCCAAAGAGATGGGTTAGATGTCTTCAAGTTATGTCCTAGAATTTGTATTGATAAAGCCACTGGATGGCGAAACGTCTACAATAAAGATACCCAGATGTTTGTAGATGAATGGTTCAGAGAACCGACATGTTGATAAATTAGACACATGTGCAACTCTTGGGTATCTTTATTGAGGAAACGTTTCGCCACACAGTGGCTTCATCAGTCCATACAAAGGAGAAACTTGAAGAACAGGAGGAGAATGAGGTAATCAGTCCCTCAACCTTGAGTCGATGTGGTCAGTCCATCAATCTTGAATAGAATGATGTTGCACATGTGTCTTAATCTCATCTTGTCGGTATTATATACCATTCGTACACAACTGCAGAAGGCCTACTGGCCCATACAAAACAGGTCCTTGTCAAAACGACCTCTATCCAAAGCTACCCAAGAATTAACTCCCATACCCAACGACACCAATCAAACCCAGCCCCTCCCACTCATACATTTGTCCAATCTCTTTTTAAAGCTACCCAAGGTCCTAGCCTCTATCACCCTACTGTGAAAATTGTTCCACGCATCCACAACTCTGTTAGAAAACCAATACTTACCTATGTCCTTTCTAAATCTAAATTTATCCAACTTAAATCCATTATTTCTGGTTCTTACCTGGTTTGACACCCTCAGTACTTTATTAATATCTCCTTTGTTTATGCCCGTCATCCACTTATACACTTCAGTGATATCTCCCCTCATTCTACGTCTCTCCAGAGATTGGAGATTTAAGGCTTTAAGTCTATCTTCATATGGGAGATTCCTTACGCAGTAAGGTGTGTAACAGATGCTGGCCAGTTCAGTCATTCTTCTCTATGTTCTCCAATGAGTCTATATCCATCCTGTAGTAAGGAGACCAAAACTGAGCAGCATAATCTAAATGAGGCCTCACTAGTGATGTATAGAGCTGTAAAATAACTTTTGGACTTCTTTTACTAATACTTCTTGAGATAAACCCAAGTAATCTGTTAGCCTTGTTGCGCACACTTAGGCACTGCTGTCTTGGCTTTCGATTGCTTACCATGACTCCCAAGTCTTTTTCACATTCTGTATGATCAAGCTCCTTTAAGTCTATTCTTTAATTTCTTTTTACTTATGTTAATGCCCACTGTTATGTACATAATCTGTGTGCCTAACAGAATGAGTATTTCTTGTGCAAATTGTAATGTTGGAAATATTGTATTTGTAAAAATAGTACTTGATTTTTTATTTTGCACAGCAAATTTCAGCCATTGAACACTTGGTATTGAATTATGTCACTCACTGACATTGTAAACAAATATGTACCAAGTTCATGGCAGAGATTAGATTAACCTAGGCTGGTTTTGTTAGCTAAGGTGACCTGTGGCCTGGTTCGATTCCTGGCAAGAGTGGAAATATTGGGTGTGTAACATTACACCTGTTGTCCCTGTTCACCCATCAGTAAAATGGTTACCTGAGTGTTTGAAGACTGGTGTGGGTCACATCCTGGGACAAAATTGACGTAATTTGCCTGAAATGCTCTGCATAACAAGCGGCTTTCTACATAGTACAGGTTGGCCATCACTAATCCGGCAATCAGTAATCTGGTTCTATCAGTAATCCGGCACTAATTTAGGCTATCATAATTTCAAATTTCTAGGGTTGCCACACCAACCTACTGCTTCTTTTTGGTGGTGCTACTTATTGTATAAATCATTTCAATTTCTTTTTCTCCATTTATTGCTATAACCCGCTCACTTTTAGGCCTACACATGGTTCCAACGAATAAAAGAAATGCTAGGAAGTATTTTTTTAGTCATAGAGTTGTCAGGAAGTGGAATAGTCTGACAAGTGATGTAGTGGAGGCAGGAACCATACATAGTTTTAAGACGAGGAATGATAAAGCTCATGGAGCAGGGCGAGAGAGGACCAGGTAGCGATCAGTTAAGAGGCTGGGCCAGGAGCTATGAATCGACCCCTGCAACCACAAATAGGTAAGTACAAATAGGCGAGTACACAGGGCCAGGAGCTGTGACTCGACCTCTGCAACCACAAATAGGTGATTACACTGTGTCTGTCTTTCACACACACACACACACACACACACACACACACACACACAGTAGTTGTAGTAATAGTGTTAATAGTATCAGTAGTAGTAGTTGTAGTAGTGTAACTGTGATAAAAGTATTAATGATGAAGTAACAGTAGTAGTTGTAAGTTTATTACTACTTTTTGAAGATAAGATAAAATTTCGTTCGGATTTTTAACCCCGGAGGGTTAGTCACCCAGGATAACCCAAGAAAGTCAGTGCGTCATCGAGGACTGTCTAACTTATTTCCATTGGGGTCCTTAATCTTGCCCCCCAGAATGCGACCCACACCAGTCGACTAACATCCAGGTACCTGTTTGCTGCTAGGTGAACAGGACAACAGGTGTAAGGAAACGTGTCGAAATGTTTGCAATAGTAATAGTGAGAGTGGTAGTGCTTAAGAACAATAGTAATAGTGAGAGTGGTAGTGCTTAAGAACAATAGTAATAGTGAGAGTGGTAGTGCTTAAGAACAATAGTAATAGTGAGAGTGGTAGTGCTTAAGAACAATAGTAATAGTGAGAGTGGTAGTGCTTAAGAACAATAGTAATAGTGAGAGTGGTAGTGCTTAAGAACAATAGTAATAGTGAGAGTGGTAGTGCTTAAGAACAATAGTAATAGTGAGAGTGGTAGTGCTTAAGAACAATAGTAATAGTGAGAGTGGTAGTGCTTAAGAACAATAGTAATAGTGAGAGTGGTAGTGCTTAAGAACAATAGTAATGGTGAGAGTGGTAGTGCTTAAGAACAATAGTAATAGTGAGAGTGGTAGTGCTTAAGAACAATAGTAATGGTGAGAGTGGTAGTGCTTAAGAACAATAGTAATAGTGAGAGTGGTAGAAAAATAGCTTAAGAACAATAGTAATAGTGAGAGTGGTAGTGCTTAAGAACAATAGTAATGGTGAGAGTGGTAGTGCTTAAGAACAATAGTAATAGTGAGAGTGGTAGTGCTTAAGAACAAAAGTAATAGTGAGAGTGGTAGTGCTTAAGAACAAGAGAACAGAGGTTCACTATAGTAGAGCTGCTGGTTGACGGACGTTGGGCAAAACTCCGCGAAACAAAACCACCTTGGACGAGACTCGCCAAAACAAAAGAAATGAAAGATAAAACACAGAAGAGAAGGAAATTGAAGGAGGAGGAGGAGGAAAAGACTAGGTCAAATCACGAGTGTTCTGAAGATCAGAATATCTGACAACGTAATGAGAAAGGCAGGCATCTACGAAAAGAAAACCAGAATAAAGATTCATGTTTGGAAATGTATACGAGTCGATTAAAGAATACATTTTCATTGAAGGCTAGTGTTGGCTAGACGAACTCTTTTTTAAGTCTGTCAGAAAGAGAGTGGCCAGTTTCACTGAAATATTGAAGTGGAGAAGAGGAGCAGGAAATGGAGACGACACATGAAGCATCAGTGACAGGAAGAGAAGAATAAGCAAGATTACTGCATAGTAGTCCTGCTCATACTTCTCTTGACGCTCATACTTTTGATGTCTATTCTATTTCTTGGTCTTTCTTTCCTCTTGAATACTTTGAAGAAATTCTCTCTCTCTCTCTCTCTCTCTCTCTCTCTCTCTCTCTCTCTCTCTCTCTCTCTCTCTCTCTCTCTCTCTCTCTCTCTCTCTCTCTCTCTCTCTCGCAGCAATCACGAACAATACTTTTGTCTAGTATCAGAGATCTGGGTCATCTCATTAATTGGTCCTCAGCAAAAACTATCTACCCTTCTTCTCAAGGTTATAAAGAAAAAAATAGTGACTGATACAATACACAGACTGCATAAGAGACGTTTTCGTCCGACTTGAAGCATCCGTTATACACAATATTCTTGGCTTTGTCTCTCTAGATTACTTCCTTTCTTATTACATCGTCAAATTCTCCAAACTTCAGAACACTCGTGACTTGACCTGATCCTTTATCTTTTCCTATCTTTACCTCTGCACCCCTTCTGTCCTGTTGGGGTTTTATCCCAACGGGATTTTGCCCAACCCCCTTAAGCTATTAACTCTCTTGCAGTGTTCTTATGATTTCTAGTTACTATAGAGTACTTCCAGAATTAATTCTACTGCTATTTTTTTCGCAAACACTCCACCCTGTATATTTTTTCACTACCGCTACAATCTTCGTAGTACCGCCTATATTAAGGTTGCAAAACTTCTACTACTTCTACTACCATCACCATCACCACTGCTTCTGCTCGTTCTTCCTACTCACGTTCTGTCTTCTGACCCTCTCGGTCTCTTTCTCGTTCAGTTTTGACTTGGTAATGAGCTAGGGTGAACTCACGAGTCTTCATAAAGTTTATCTTCCAAGTGAGGGACTTTGGTGAATACATATATACTCGTAGACACACATACTCTCACACATAAATGCAAACACCACGCACAACAGGCCATGTGTCTGTCGACAAGCACCTTTCGCAAACGGTGACTACACACGATACACACGGTAAGGCTCTTTGAGTAGGGAAAGAATGGACCTAGTAGCGATCAGCGAAGAGGAGGGGCCAGGAGCTGTGATTCTACCCTTGCAACCAGAAATACGCGAGTACAAATACGCACACGGAAGCGCGCGCGCACACACACACACACACACACACACACACACACACACACACACACACACACACACAGAGGTCAGTCAGAGCAGGACAGAACAGCAAGGGCAAGCACACACACAACTACTCTCAGAACCATACAACCTATCACACCATCCCAACACACACTACAATCCATACCCACAGCCTCCACCCAACACCGAGCTATAGAATCCCACAGTATGCCACCAGGTCTCCCACCCTCACAGGCCCCCCAAACCACAGTGTTGGAAAGGAAACTGAAGGTATGGTACACAAACGCTGATGGAATAACAAATAAGTGGGAGGAGTGGCACGAAAGAGTCAAAGAAACATCACCGGACATCATAGCTCTCACAGAAACCAAGCTTACAGGTATGATAACAGATGCCATCTTTCCAACGGGATACCAAATCCTGAGGAAAGACAGAGGGAACAGGGGGGGTGGAGGAGTGGCGTTGCTGATCAAAAATCGCTGGAATTTTGATGAGCTGGAGAGAGGAGATAGCGGAGAAGAAAGTGATTACATAGTGGGAACACTTCACTCTGGAGGTCCCAAGGTGGTAATAGCAGTGATGTATAACCCACCACAGAACAGCAGGAGGCCAAGGCAAGAGTACGACGAGAGCAATAGAGCGATGGTTGACACACTGGCTGCAGTGGCCAGAAGAGCTCATGCATGCAGGGCAAAGCTCCTGATCATGGGTGACTTTAACCACAAGGAGATCGATTGGGAGAACTTGGACCCACATGGGGGCCAAGATACATGGAGGGCTAAGATGATGGAGGTGGTACTGGAGAACTTCATGTACCAACACGTAAGGGACACTACAAGAGAGAGAGGAGAGGATGAACCAGCAAGGCTGGACTTAGTATTCACCTTCAGTAGTGCAGATATCGAGGACATCACATATGAAAGACCCCTTGGGGCCAGTGACCATGTGGTTTTAAGCTTCGAATACACAGTAGAGCTACAAGTGGAGGGAGAAGCAGGAAGGCCAGGACGAATGAAGCCAAAATACAAGAAAGGGGACTACACAGGAATGAGGAACTACCTGAACGGGGTTCAGTGGGACAGAGAACTGGCAGGGAAGCCAGTTAATGAGATGATGGAATATGTAGCAACAAAATGCAAGGAGGCTGAGGAGAGGTTTGTACCCAAGGGTAACAGGATTAATGAAAAAGCCAGGATGAGCCCATGGTTTACCCAAAGGTGCAGGGAGGCAAAAACCAAGTGTGCTAGGGAATGGAAGAAATATAGAAGGCAAAGGACCCAGGAGAATAAGGAGAACAGTCGTAGAGCCAGAAACGAATATGCACAGATAAGAAGGGAGGCCCAAAGACAATATGAAAATGACATAGCAGCGAAAGCCAAATCTGACCCGAAACTGTTGTACAGCCACGTCAGGAGGAAAACAACAGTCAAGGACCAGGTAATCAGGCTAAGGAAGGAAGGAGGAGAGACAACAAGAAATGACCGTGAAGTATGTGAAGAACTCAACAAGAGATTCAAAGAAGTGTTCACAGAGGAGACAGAAGGGACTCCAGAAAGACGGAGAGGTGGGGCACACCACCAAGTGCTGGACACAGTGCACACAACCGAGGAAGAAGTGAAGAGGCTTCTGAGTGAGCTAGATACCTCAAAGGCAATGGGACCAGATAACATCTCCCCATGGGTATTGAGAGAGGGAGCAGAGGCGCTATGTGTACCCCTAACAACAATATTCAATACATCTATCGAAACAGGGAGATTGCCTGAGGCATGGAAGACAGCAAATGTAGTCCCAATCTTTAAAAAAGGAGACAGACATGAAGCATTAAACTACAGACCAGTGTCACTGACATGTATAGTATGCAAAATCATGGAGAAGATTATCAGGGGAAGAGTGGTGGAACACCTAGAAAGGAATGATCTCATCAACAGCAGCCAACATGGTTTCAGGGACGGGAAATGCTGTGTCACAAACCTACTGGAGTTCTATGACATGGTGACAGCAGTAAGACAAGAGAGAGAGGGGTGGGTGGATTGCATTTTCTTGGACTGCAAGAAGGCGTTTGACACAGTTCCACACAAGAGATTGGTGCAAAAACTGGAGGACCAAGCAGGGATAACAGGGAAGGCACTACAATGGATCAGGGAATACTTGTCAGGAAGACAGCAGCGAGTCATGGTACGTGGCGAGGTGTCAGAGTGGGCACCTGTGACCAGCGGGGTCCCGCAGGGGTCAGTCCTAGGACCAGTGCTGTTTCTGGTATTTGTGAACGACATGACGGAAGGAATAGATTCTGAGGTGTCCCCGTTTGCAGATGACGTGAAGTTGATGAGAAGAATACACTCGATCGAAGACCAGGCAGAACTACAAAGGGATCTGGACAGGCTGCAGACCTGGTCCAGCAATTGGCTCCTGGAGTTCAATCCCACCAAGTGCAAAGTCATGAAGATTGGGGAAAGGCAAAGAAAGCCGCAGACGGAGTACAGTCTAGGGGGTCAGAGACTACAAACCTCACTCAAGGAAAAAGATCTTGGGGTGAGTATAACACCAGGCACATCTCTTGAAGCGCACATCAACCAAATAACTGCTGCAGCATATGGGCGCCTAGCAAACCTCAGAACAGCATTCCGACATCTTAATAAGGAATCATTCAGGACCCTGTACACCGTGTATGTTAGGCCCATATTGGAGTATGCGGCACCAGTTTGGAACCCACACCTAGCCAAGCACGTGAAGAAACTAGAGAAAGTGCAAAGGTTTGCAACAAGACTAGTCCCAGAGCTAAGAGGTATGTCCTACGAGGAGAGGTTAAGGGAAATCAACCTGACGACACTGGAGGACAGGAGAGATAGGGGGGACATGATAACGACATACAAAATACTGAGAGGAATTGACAAGGTGGACAATGACAGGATGTTCCAGAGATTGGACACAGTAACAAGGGGACACAGTTGGAAGCTGAAGACCCAGATGAATCACAGGGATGTTAGGAAGTATTTCTTCAGCCACAGAGTAGTCAGTAAGTGGAATAGTTTGGGAAGCGATGTAGTGGAGGCAGGATCCATACATAGCTTTAAGCAGAGGTATGATAAAGCTCACGGCTCAGGGAGAGTGACCTAGTAGCGATCAGTGAAGAGGCGGGGCCAGGAGCTCGGACTCGACCCCCGCAACCTCAACTAGGTGAGTACAACTAGGTGAGTACACACACACACACATCTACACACTGGGGCCAGGGGCTGTGAATCGACCCCTGAAACCACAGTTAGGTGAGTACATCTCTACACAAAGTTTACAGACTGAAGAAGCTAAACAATCCTAACAGAATAAAACAAAAACTGAGAGCTCGAAAGGTAGGACATAGAGACAAGGAAACCGAGGAAGGCTGGTCTCAGAGGAAGAATGAACTTTGCAATACAATGGTGGAAAAGATATCTGCAGAAAGCAAGAAGTGGGATATACGAGCCGAAGCTTCTGAGACAAAGACACAGAGACTGGCGGAAGTACGTCAAGTGCTGAAGCAGGACGAGAATCAAAAGAAGTAAAATGATGGAAATACGAATATCAGTGGACAGCGAAGGAGACTTATGGCGAAATGACATCATGTCACCGGAGTGTCTGGGAGATAAGGGAAACAACAAAGGAGATGCTTAAATTGAATCCAGGGATATGGAGGGAAATAAAATGGGAAGAAGAGCGGGAGAGGTCAATAATTATTCATGGGCTTCAGGAGGCTGAAGGGATGACCTATGATGAAAGAAGACATTGGGAGAAAAAAGAGATTTAGAGCATAATCGCAATAAGAGGAGAGAAGGACATGTTCCAGCTAACAAATTTTTACAAAATTTGAAGGTATTTGAGGAAAAAAATCTAGTCAAATTGATATTCAAGACAGAAGTCGTATGGAAAGGATCCTACAAGAGAACCCACTGTTAAAGGACTCCCACAAATATCAGTGAGTGTACCTTGACCAAGACTGAACACAAAGAAACAAAGAAACTAAAAGTTAGGGAAACAGCAGAAAACAGCAGACAGGAAAGCTCAGCCTCAGGGGAAACACTAAACACAAATACTCAGAGCCTCCTCAGCCCTTACCACCCAATACCAACCAAACTCAATAATCAGAAATAAGCCACACTCCACAGCCCTCCCTTCCCTAAGCATTAATACCACCATCCCAGCAGCCTTCCATAATATCCCACCCTGCCGTCCACACCCTCCACTTCCCAGAATACAGTACTGGAAGGAAAGCTGAAGGTATAGTATACCATCGCAGATGACATAACAAATAAGAGTGTAAAGTGGCAAGAACGAATGATTCGAGCATCCCCAGACATCGCAGCACTCATGGAGACAAAGCTCACGAAGATAACAGATGTGATCTTTCCAACAAGATATCAGATCCTGAGGAAAAACAAAGGGAACAGACGACGAGGAGTTACCCTGCTCATCAAAAACCAGTGGAATCTTGATGAGATGGGAGGAATGGACAGAGGGGAAGCAGATGACTTCATAGTAGGAAAACTTCAGACAGGGAGTCCAAAGGTGATAATAGCAGTGATGTACAACCCTCCACTGAGCAGCAAAAGACTAAGACAAGAGTACAATGACAGCAATAGAGCAATGATGGATACAGTAGTCGAGGTGGCCAGAAGGGTCTACATGTGAAGGGAAAAGTTAATCGTCATGGGGTATTTTAATTACAAGTTTATTGACTGGGGAAAACCTGGAGCTACATGGGGAAAAGAAACGTGGAAGGCTAAGATACTGGGGACAGTATTGCAAAATTTCATGCACCATCATGTTAGGGATATAACCAGAGAGAGAGAGAAGTTGTATTCACCTTGAACAGTTCAGACATAATGGATATTACACACAAAAGGCCTCTTGGCTCTAGTGATCACGTGGTCCTGAGAATGAAGTAGCACGAGAATGACGGGAGAAGCCAGCTTCAAAAACAGGGGACTACACACACAGGCAATTCCGGGATGAGGTGTAGTGGGAAAAAGAACTAAAGGGAAAGACGGTAAATGAAACGATGGAGAAAGTGACCAAGAAGGCAGAGGAGTTCAAACCAAGGGGTAACAGAAAAAATGAAGACCAAGTGAGCCCATAGTTTACCTGAAGGTGTAAAAGGTCAAAACCAAGTGTGCTGAGAAAAGTATTGAAGGCAAAGGACTCAAGAAACCAAGAAGTTGAGCAGAATAACCAGAAATGAATATGTATGGATAAGGACAGAGGCACAGCAGCAATCCGAAAATTACATAGCAGCAAAAGCCAAATCTGACCTGAAGTTGTTATAATGTCACATCAGAAGGAAAACAACAGTCAAAGACCAGTTAATCAGGCTGAGGAAGGAAGGAAGGAGGGGAACTCACAAAGTGTGACCAGGAAGTATGTGAAGAGATTAGAAAAACTTAGGCAAGGTCAAAGAAGATCGCAGACAGAGTACAGGCTAGGAGATCAAAGACTGCAAACCTCACTTCAGGAAAAAGAACTTAGGGTGAGCAGTATACCAAGCACGTCCCCTGAGGCTCGCATCAACCAGATAACTGCTGTAGCATATGGGCGACTGGCAAAGCTGAGAATAGAATTTTGACATCTAAGTAAAGAGTCATTCACGACACTAAACACCGTGTACGTCAGGCCCATATTGGAGTATGCAGCAACAACATGGAACCTACACCTGGTCAAACACATCAAGAAATTGGAGAAAGTGCAAAAGTTCGCAACTAGACTAAAAGGAATGTTTTATGAGGAGAGATTAGGGATCTTAACCTGATGGCATTTGAGGATAGGAGGGCTAGGGGGACATGATAACGACGTGTAAAATACTAAGAGGAATTGACAAGGAGGACAGAGCTAGAATGTTTCAGAGATGGGACACAGGAACCAGGGTACTCAACTGAAAGTTGAAAACTCACATGAGTCATTGGGATGCTAGGAAGTATTTTATTACGCTTAGAGTTGCCAGGAAGTGGAACAATCTGGAGAGTGAAGTAGAGGAGGCAGGATTCAAACATAGCTTTAATAAGGCTCATGGAGCAGGAAGAGAGTGACCTAGTATCGGCTAGTGAAGAGGCGGGGCCAGGATATGTGAATCGACTCCAGCAACCATATATAATTGAGTACACACACTTGCACTTCCTCTCTCTCACTTTTACATTGTTTCTGTGAATCAATAATTTTCATATTCTTACTATATAGAGCAGTGCGAGCGAAGGTTCAGTGGCATGGCTTCACTAATATTGATCGCTAGACAATACATAATAACCACTGCAGTGTTTACTTCTGCCTGGCGAGCAACCACTTTATTTCTCAGGATCAATACTGCACATACTACGCTGGCCAATATTGACTCTGATCATAGTCACAGTTGGGGAATATGCGAGTGTTCGTCACCCACACTTGTAACACATGATAAATCCCTCAAATCAATCATAATCAGAAAATATCCTCCCCCAGCTGTTACCAGGTTCTCCGCCATGTCACTTTCTTGTTAATGGACAGTGCTTATTTTATACATAATACATAGAATGAAGAATTATCGAGGTGAAAAGATTTGATGAAGAAATGTAACATAATTGATATATAAGAGGAATAAAGTTTTCTTAGGCGAAAGAGTATCGTCAGTAAGAGCCTGTCCATCAGAAAGATTTTTTTTTATGAGCGGTTAGCCCTACTTGAGTGCTGGAGGTGGGAAGTACAATGCCTGCGCTCTGAAGAACTCCAAGTGGCAGATCAACCAGGCTGTGGTGTGAATGTAGCCTAGTGGGCTGCTAGCAGCCACAGACTGGTTGAAGAGTTAGTAAGTAAGCCTTACCTCACACGAACCATACCACGGGCGGGGATAGAACCCGCGATCACATGTATATAAACCGCTCACATGTATATAAACCGGTCACATGTATATAAACCGGTCACATGTATATAAACCGGTCACATGTATATAAACCGGCCACATGTATATAAACCGGTCACATGTATATAAACCGGTCACATGTATATAAACCGGTCACATGTATATAAACCGGCCACATGTATATAAACCGGCCACATGTATATAAACCGGTCACATGTATATAAACCGGTCACATGTATATAAACCGGTCACATGTATATAAACCGGTCACATGTATATAAACCGGTCACATGTATATAAACCGGCCACATGTATATAAACCGGCCACATGCATATAAACCATTTGCATTTTGTTGTGCATTTCGTATTGCTCCTCTTATTATAAAGAAAAGAAAGATAAAGAAGTTAGTGCTGCCTATATACTCCGTGTTTTATGTGACATTAATATTGAGTGGGTCATTCAAAGCAAGTATTAATTCAAGTTCCGTCCTCCCTCCACAAATCGCAAGACAAACTTTACCAAACTATGCAACTAGAATATATTTTCTTTTTTTATCCAACAAATCGGCCGTATCCCACCGGGGCAAGAGAAGAGGTTACTAGCCCCTTGCTCACGGCATTTTAGTCGCCTCTTACGACACGCATGGCTTACGGGGGAAGAATTCTGTTCCACTTCCCCATGGAGATATGAGGAAATAAACAAGAACAAAAACTAATAAGGAAATAGAAGGAAACACAGAGGGATGTGTATATATATAAGCTTGTTCATGTAAGCGTAGTGTGACCTAAGTGTAAGTAGAAGAAGCAAGACGTACCTGAAATCTTGGATGTTTATGAAACAGAAAAGACACCAGCAATCCTACCATCATGTAAAACATTTACGGGTTTCCGTTTTACGCTCACTTGGCAGGACGGTAGTACCTCCCTGGGCGGTTGCTGTCTACCAACCTACTACCTCTGTAGAATATATATATATATATATATATATTATATATATATATATATATATATATATATATATATATATATATATATATATATATATATCACATTATCAAGTATGTATATATAATATAATGTCGTGCCGAATATGTAAAACTGGTCAATTAGTAAGAACTCATTTAAAATTAAGTCCTTTCCGAAATTTTCTCTTATACGTTTAAAGATATATTTTTTCATTAATGTTAATGTAAAAATTTTTAATTTTGCACCAAAAGAATCTTAGAAAACTTACCTAACCTTATAAGAGTATTTTATTTTAGCCCAATCAAACTAAATATATTTTAGATTTGTTTACAGTAATTTAATACTAAACAAACACAGTGAAATATATTTTTTTCCTTAGGTTCGGAATAATTTGGGCGAAATTATTGCATACACAAATTTTCGCTTCTCCTCTATGGCAAGATGAGCGTTGCTATTTAAGCCAAGATAGCAAGTTCTGCCTATTCGGTACGACATATATATAGATATATATATATATAGATATATATATATATATATATATATATATATATATATATATATATATATATATATATATATACATGTGTGTGTGTGTGTGTCCTCTCTCTCCCTGCTCCATGAGTTTTATCATACCTCGTCTTAAAACTATGTATCGTTTCTACCTCCACTACATCACTTGCCAGACTATTCCACTTCCTAACAACTCTGTGGCTGAAGAAGTACTTCCTAACATCCCTTTGACTCATCTGAGACTTCAACTTCCAATTGTGACCCCCTGTTTCTATGTAACATCTCTGGAACATCCTGTTTCTGTCCACCTTATCTATCCCACACAGTATTTTGTATGTCGTTATCATGTCTCCCCTGACCCTCCTGTCCTCCAGTGTCGTCAGGCCGATTTCCCTTAACCTTTCTTCGTAAGACATTCCCCTTAGCTCTGGAACTAGCCTTGTTGCAAACTCTAATTTCTTGACGTGCTTGACCAGGTGTGGGTTCCAAGCTGGTGCTGCGTACTCCAGTATGAGCCTGATGTACACGGTGTACAGTGTCTTGAACGATTCCTTACTGAGGTATCGGAACGCTATTCTTAGGTTTCCCGGGCGCCCATGCGCTGCAGCAGTTATCTGGTTAATGTGTGCTTCCGGAGACGTGCTAGGTGTTATACTCACCCCAAGATCTTTCTCCTTGTGTGGGGTTTGCAGTCTTTGGCCAATTATCCTATACTCTGTCTGCGGTCTTCTTTGCCCTTGTGTGTGTGTTTATGTGTGTGTAACATTTTTGTTGTGTATACCGTAATGATATCTGCTTTCTATTGCCCTTATGACATAATTAAGTTAGGTTTATAACCTATATAGAATTCTACCATAACGATTTATATTTTGTTTGAAGGCAATAAAGTTTTGGAAGCGCTGAGACATTCCCTTGTTAATGCTCAAGTGATCTTGTAGTTGTCCTGGCATCAGTAGTAGCAGCAGCATAACAGCAGCAGCAGCAGCAGTAGTAGTAATAGTAGTAGTAGTAGTTATAATAGTAGTAGTAGTAGTATCAACGTAGAAAGTTAGCATTCATCAGCTACTGCTATACATAATCTTCCTTAGTCTGAAATATCTCATATCCTATTTCCCTAATGTATTCTAATACATATTTTGTTTATTTGCCCTAGTTACTTTCTAGGTCTACCAAAATGTATCAAAATTTTTATTTTTTAAATTATAACAGGACCTTTGCAATTGACTGCAGAGCAGCCAACTTTCAACATTTATAAACAAAAAAGACGTTTGTTACTGTGTGTATTCGCCAGACAGTCTGCGGGGGTTAAGTTCTAGCTCATGAACCCCGATGTTGAACACGGATTAACCTGTGCAGTTTACTCTCTGCTACTTTCGGCTCTCTCGTATCTACTTTTCAATCCATATACTAAGTCTCTCTTATACCCCATTCCAGTGTATTAGTCAGTTCACTAGTCTCACACTGTAGAAATTATTATGCCTTGCTGGCTTCCAGTTTCACTCGTTGCAACTTCATGTGATATGTGATAATTATGTTTTTGTTTACGGGGGCAATTGATAAACCAGCGGAAGTCTTAGTTTGAGTGAGGAAAATCTTCCAATAGCGGGTCATCATATGGCAGACCCTTGTCATGTTTCCTGACATATAAAATACCACCACCATCGTGTATTTGTGTGTGTGCATGTCACCACGTCTCAGTGTGCGTGTCCGTGTCTCCATGTCTCTGTGTGCTTGGCGATATGTTATTGTAAATACGTTTGTGCCCTGAAAAGTTTCTATACGTATAACTAATCTTTACCGCTTTGCTTTCTAAATTTATTCGTGCATCAGCATTTCATTTCCCTGTACCTTTCACACTTCATATCCTCTACTTTCTAGTTTTACAACCAATTTACTCTAGTTCCTCACTTCCAGAACAGTGTTATTCGACACCGTATAAAAATAAATTCAACCTCTCGCACGATATCTGCCACACTTTGGCACAAAACTCGAGCCAATAAACACAACAAATAGAGGCAGCAAGAGACACTAACGTGGCCTAGGATCATCGTTGATACACATAAAATGTCAACAGGATAACAAAACATGATCTCCTTAAAGAAACAAACGAAGCTATTTTTCCATGTAATGCAAGGCAAGCGGATATACAGATAAAGGAAGGTGCAATACTTGTATGTGATGTAACGTTAGGGAAGTACAGAGCAGAAAACAAACCTAGAAGCGAAAATGAAGAAATACCAAGACTCACTCAGAGTTATAATTATATTTGTTTGGTGGAGCGAGACATTCATTTTCATTTTTTGGCACGTATTAAAATTGAGCTGAAAAATGAAAGAGGGAAAGAAGTTCCAGAAAAAAAGCATGAAAATAAAGACAAATTTAAACGAATGCGAGAGGGTCTATCAGAAATGCAGGTGAAGAATGAAATCTGTGAGGGAAAAGTTCATTAGATAGTAAGGGTGGAAGTATGAATAAATGGCGGTGGTAGTTTGTTGGGCAGTCTGCTTGTTCTGTTAGGGTGGAAATCGTTCCCGCTACCCTCCCTTCTGCACCCGGTGGGAGGTGACGAGTGTGTCTCCGACTGGTTGTCAGTCACTTGACTTGCGGCTCCCATCAAATCTCTAAGTATTCGTTCCATTCCTGTTTAACTGATTATGTGTTTGGGTTAATTGGTTTCAACTAGAGCTTCACTCTTGTTTAATGCTCCAAATTATTCTTGTCCTGATTTGGACTTATGTAGTGTAACATTTAATCCTCACCATTTCTTTTAAAGGCCGTACGCCTATCATGTGAGTGATTTCTCGAATGGTGTGTAACTTTGTATTTCTTTATTTTAACCTTGATTGTCGGCTCGGGTCATCCAACACTTGCGAGATAAGAAGGGCAGCATAAATCTTGACAAGATCTGAGTGTCAGTCTGGCATCTCTACCTACACTGGTCCCCCATTCCACTCGTAGCCGACCACTCAGTTAGACACACACCATTCTAGCAGTCTTTTCCCAGTTATAACTCCACCAGCGTTTCATGATGGTTCTTTACTGGCGACTCAACTGCTTCGCAAGTGTTGTGGTGGTCAGAGGATCACAGTACCTCTGTTAGTCAGAATCTCTACTCGTGTTGGGGCCATTGTCTACTCAGTGTGTCAACAGTCACGTCCACCTGTGACCCCCCTGTTACCCCCCTGTGACCCCCCCCTCCCTCCCATCTTCAACAAAAGCTCAACGTTCCAAACCACGATTCAGAGCTATGTGCTCACAACATCGGCAAGGCGCCATTCTTAACTATGTATTGTGTACATATTAGCTTTGAGTCACTAATTATTTATATATCTCATTTTTCATTTCTTTGCTTCAAGTGGAATTAATTTCATGTTTAAGTGTTTTCTATTTATTATTTCTTTTCATATTAATAAAATTGTTTATTATATTATGTTATTGATTTTTCTATATTTTAACTTCCATGAGGAGGAACCTGTCTTATCTAATACTCCTTGAGGGTCTGATAGGGCTGCAGGCGCTTCCCAAAATCATTGGATCAAAAAACCAAACGCTGTACATTCCATTACTGAATTGTAAACACACCACAGACAAATTTACGAATTGATATCGATACTTTTTCGAGAGAGAAAGAAAGAGCAAAGAATGCTATATGAGCCTGGGTAAAGCGATGGCAGCTCACATTTGCTCCCGAGAAAACGCCAATAATGACGGTGGTGTCTAGGCACCATGTTGGTAATGCTGGAGCAGTGGTAAGAATGAATGGGAGAGTGTTTTTGGGTATTCGTGGACGATGAAATTGGACTCCAAACTGACTATGAAGTACCATGTTGTAAATCTTGCAAGCGAAGCGGCCAGGAAGCTTACAGCACTTAGACATACCTCGCATTTACTTGACAGCAGAGGTTGCAAGAGTAATCCTGTATGAGGCACAAGTACGCTCACACCTTGAGTATGCTGCACTCTCTTGCATTGCCTCCCCGTCTCAACTGAGACTTCTTGACAGAATACACAACAGAGTAAGACGACTTATTTCTCGCCCAGACCCAGCCTGGACAAATCTGTCATTTCAGCAAGGCTTTCAACACAGGAATGAAGTGGGTGGCTTTATTGTTATGTACAGGGCCAATTTGGCTCCACTCCGAGGACAGCGAGAATTGAGCTTCTACACAAGACGGGCAGCACCTACACTGACAGTACCCTTCTCCACAACAACGTTTCATCTGAGATCATTTATTCCTAGAATGAGTCATGTCTGAAACATGGTCGTACAACATAACGAAATCAACGAAAGAGTTGACCAAATAAAATCTCTAGCCCACAGATGGGTGCAACTTCATCCTGTTTTCTGTCTGCATGTCTCTCAACAATTAAAAGATTTTCATATTAGCTGATTTAAGTAACAACTCCAAGCTTGTATATAAAATTAGGAACCCTAAATTTTATTTACAAGCAGGAACAAACCATTAAATTCATATAATGGCCAAAGCTAAAATAAAAATTGAAACACGGCTTGATCGTAGGAAAAATAAAAGCAGAAGAGCTTAAAAAGGACAACATTTAAATTTGTAAAAAAAAAAAAAAAAGAAGCACTCGGAATCAAACCAGGCGGAAATGAGTGAGAATGGTTTTCCATTCTCATTTTGTATTATATCTGTAACAGAAGAGGTAAAAAATATATTTGAGGAATATGGCTGCTTTTAGGGAAGTGAGAAGAGTTTCAAAAACGTGATTTAAAAGAATGGCTGATAAGGCAATATGAACACCACTGACAAGGCTAAACAACACGTTAATTGTGACGTGAGTACTGACAGGAAAAAAAAATGTAATGTAGCAGATATCTTCAGGGAAGAAAATAAATACTAAACTACAGACCCGTATTGTGGACATGTAAACCCGGCCAGTTAATGTAGAAATTATTCTGAAACTAAAAAAATTATCTGGAAATTCCTGCAGCATTCTGGGAACCCGGCCCACCGCCGGGGAGTTGGACGAAGTATTCGACATGTAGGCTCTGAGATGTTATTTATGTTGTTCTATTCCTCACTGTATTTTTGTCAATGTATTTTGTGTTTAAATAAAGTCCACAAAGAATATAGAACATAGGGGATGGTAAGAGAAGAAAATATTCAAAAAGCTCCGGGGAGAACCTGAGTTTTCTCTGAGGTAAGTTTATTCTTTTCTCTGAAGATGAGGGCCACCAGTCTAGTTCAAGAAGTGGTACCTCCCTCTGTTTTTATTATTATTATTATTATTATTATTATTATTATTATTATTATTAGTTATTATTATTATTAATTATTATTATTATTATTAGTTATTATTATTATTATTATTATTAGTTATTATTATTATTATTATTATTATTATTATTATTATTATTATGATATATAACCAGCATAGATAATGAGAAAGGAAATCTTGCCTACTATTAACAAGGATAGTACAGGTCGAGAGGAGTGAACATTCCTAGACTATCAAAAGCCCTCATGGAAAACTTATTTACAAACTAAATAGGCTGGACCGAATAGAACAGTAAAATTTATTAAGAAGACCGAACAATCGTATTGCAAATAATTGAAATGAAAACGGTGTCAGTATAAAAGTAAGGAATTAGCAATTTCATAATGATCTGTCTCTGGATATTCTTATTTTCTGGAAAGATAGGCAGGTGAAGCCTGCAATGGCAGGTGATTCTAATGCCAACACGAGCCAGCGAAAGAGAACTTCTTGAAAGAGAGCTAATAAAACTGAACCATGGAGGAATGGGGATGCCTTGATGCTGGCGAAAGGTTCTTAATCATATGATATAACTTATACTGGTTTAGCTCTTCCCCATGAATATAATAAACAATAAGCCGGTACAGAAAAATTACTTACGGTTGTCGTGGTCATAACATTGACCGTCTCAACACATGAACATAGCGACAGTGGCATCATGCAAAGAAAATTCAGAGTAAGAGAGAGAGAGAGAGAGAGAGACCTTGAGTATATTATCTCATCCTAAAACAATGAATTTACTAAAAGATCCAGGTGAAGAATCATGTCGTCCAACATACCTGTTGAAGATAGGAAACTAGTCAGCTCTTTGCTTGAAGAGTAATTCCTTTTCCAAGTTGTATTAACGCCCAAAAGAATGGTTTTTGCGAAATTTATCTATTGCCATAGACGTGGTAAATAAGATTTTGAATGCTAAGTTTTCGACATCAAACAGACGTGTTAGATGGTGAGAGGACGTGTTGTTGAAGTGTGAGAAAGGTAACATTTATGAAGGAATTCATGAAAACCGGTTAACCGGGCTTGAATGCTAGAGATGGGAAGTACAGTGCTTGCACCCTGAAGAAAGGGTGGGGATATTACTGTTTGGAGAGGCATACGAGTTGTAATATCGGCACGCCTCTGGAAAGACAGTGATTGAGTGGGTAATTGTGAATGTGTTTCTTCTTCCTTTTCGGGTCATCTTACATCGGTGGAAGACGGCCGATGTGTTAAAAGAAATAGTAGATATATACCCGAGCCTTTATTTCACACTTGATTTAGCTGATGGTGCCATGAGGCAGATTTTATTAAGTTCAGGGTTGAGAGGAGGAATAAAAGACTTTGGTTTACTCACAAGAAAGTCTGTTAGTGAATTGATAAATCGAGCGCTGTGCCATGAAAGGGAGGCAGACAAAAAAAACTTATCAGGAAAATGGGACTGTTGCTAGCAGGATTGGAGGAAAGAACTCGACCAGTTGGTAACGATTTTCCTTCAGTTAAGCAAATCTCAGACACAAAGTAAATCTCTCTAGCTGCATGAACTATATCAGTTTTCAGTGGTGACAGTAAAACATGAGGAACCTAGCCAGAGTGAACCCAGGATAGCTGGTATGTTAGCTGACCTGCTGGCATTGCCTTCAACCCAGCTTTGATTAACACAAGGTTAATCCGGCAACCCCACACCTGTATCATTCTGTCAAATACTTGCAAAGAGTCACCAAGAAAAATCTCATAATAATTGACAGCTTTTTCTTAAGTAATGTGACTTGTAATGTGATTATAGATGTAAGACTCTTTGTAGCTGACCTTACAGCTATGTAGCGACACTCATTTGATGAATTTAAGATCAGATGTATAGACACAGTGGACACTAGGAATCTCTTAATTCCTAGCGAATAGTACCGAGTCTGTCTCGGGATTAGCGTATGAAAGATCCAATATTCACAACATGTGTTCTATGTCTCACACGTCTTTAGTAACCAATGAGGCTCCACTTTGCTCATTATGACTATTTCCACCACAAACTATCAGGGTATTTATTAAAGAAGCAGGTTCTCGAAGTTACTTAATGCCAGATTAGTGGAATTTGTCTCGCTGATCCTGACAGCTATTTTAAAACACTGTAACACTTGAGAGCTTATGCACATTAGTACAAGAGGAAGAAGGGAAAGAATATAACAGCATGTTTTTAAAATAACGATGGTGCGCTGAAGATAACCTTTGTCAAGATATACAGAAAACATATCAACTACTGGGCTATGTGACTTGTGCTGCTACATGGATATATGTACTCACGTGCTGACAGGTAACTAGTTTGACGAAATGACTGCGAGCTTGAATTTACCCTATTTTTGTTGTATAGTATTATAAGTCTTGCAAAATACAGCTTCTATGTCCATTTCTCCTGACCTCATCAGCCAAGTAGCCTAATCCACAACAACATGACTGCACTCTGTTATTTACGAATAAAACAGAGGAGATTACTTTCTTTCCTTGTGACATATTAACTGCCATCTTGCAGCTATATCACACTGGGAATACCAAAGACTGGTTAAATATGCTTATGAAAAAATATGATAATGAGCTCTCGCCTTCAGGAATTTTTGTGTTAATGAAGGGATAGCGTGAAAATTATGTTGAATAAGTAGATGGGTGAGCAGGATTTTCTTTAGAAGGTCCTGCTAGGCTTATTAGCATGGGCCAGTAGGCCTACTGTATTCCTCCTTTATTCACGTGTTCTCATCCCCCAGCATCCAAAAATGAAGCTAATATCCTGGAAGTGAAATATAACTATATATTCTAAGAAAATCGTGCTAAGAATTATATTTTACATGCTCAATACTTCTGTTGAATCGCAGCAATACAAGGTCCAGTAACACTCCAACATCACTCAAAAAGAAAAATAATTTGTGTTCGCGTGCGTATGTGAGCGTACTCATATTTGGTTGTAGGAGTTAATCACAGCTCCTGGCCTCTCCTCTTGTGCTGGTTGCAATACGTCCACTCTCTTCCGGGTCGAAGAACCTTATCCTATCTTTTCAGAAAGCTATGTATGATTCTACCTCCACTACTTCACTCTCCAGATTGTTCCACTTCTTGACAACTCTAAGGCTGAAGAAATATTTCCTAAGAAACCTATGATTCCTAAGAGTTTTCAACTTCTAGATGTGTCGTCTTGTTCCTGTGTCCCACCTATGAAACATTCTGTCCCTGTTCATCTTGACATTTCTTCTCAGTATTTTATGTCATCTGTGTGTGTGTGTGTGTGTGTGTGTGTGTGTGTGTGTTTGTGTGTTCTCATCTATTTGTGGTTGCAGGGACCGATTCACAGCTCATGATCCCGCCTCTTCGCTAGTCGCTACTAGAAACACTTCTCCCTATTCCAAGAGCCTTATTGTACCTCTTCTTATAACTATGTATGTATCCATATAATGCAATAATCGCGAACGATAGACAAAAGATGGAAAATAACCACAGGGGGGAGCCGAATCATAGATTTAAGCCTTTCGTTTTCAATCAACACATCAGAAGCGTGCAATATTGAAGAAATAGTGCAAGAAATCTTACTCCTAATAATTTATTTTGTTCCTCCGAACAAATCTGCTGGACTGCAGATTTGTTCGGAGGAAATAAGAAGAACTAACAATGTTTCAATTCTGAAACATTGCATGCTCCTGATGATGCGTTGACTGCAACACGAAAGGCCTAGAGTTATCATTCGACTCCCACTGTCCTTTTGCATCATGTATCGTTTGTTCGGGAATTTTGCGAACGCACCGGCCGTATCCCAACAAGGCGGGGTGGCCCAATAGGAAAAACGAAAGTTTCTCCTTTTGAATTTAGTAATATATACTGGAGAAGGGGTTACTAGTCCCTTGCTCCTGGCATTTTAGTCGCCTCTTACGACACGCATGGCCTACGGAGGAAGAATTCTGTTCCACTTCCCTATGGAGGAAAGAGGAAATAAGAACAAGAACTAACAAGAAAATAGAAAACCCAGAGGGGTGTATATATATATATATATATATATATATATATATATATATATATATATATATATATATATATATATTCTTGTACATGCATGTGTAGTGTGACCTATTTGTAAGTAGAAATAGCAAGACGTATCTGAAATCTTGCATGTTAATGAGACGGAAAAAAGACACCAGGAATCCTACCATCATGCAAAACAACACGCATCCGTTTTACACTCGCTTGACTGGACGGTAGGACCTCCCTGGGCGGTTGCTGTCTACCACCTACTAAAGATATATATATATATATATATATATATATATAATATATATATATATATATATGTAGGTTTTCTAGCCTTTTGCTCCCGGCATTTTAGTCCCCTCTTACGACACTCATGGCTTACACAGGGAGGCTTGCGTTAATTCTAGAAATCATCTTTGTGTAATAATTCCTGGTTAGAACAAGATGCTTCTGAACCGCATGACATTAAAAGTCAAGGTGTTGCTGATGAAACATTCTTTTCCCGAGATAAACTGTTTATGACGGAAACACAATCTTTCTCCAACTTTAAGTGTTCTCAGCGAAAGTCTTTTACCTGAGTCAACGGGAGGTTGGCGAGAAGCCACCTAGTCTTTTACCAAGTCATTTTATTGCCCTCGGAAACATAGTCTTTTCCCAAGCTAAGAAACAAAAATATAAAAACAAAAGCGACGCTGTGCACGAATTGTGTAGCAACCAGTAAGTTCTGCTGTTCCATCTTATTGGTTAACTTTGCCTTGTTTAGAAATTCAAGTAAAGAATAAGAATCATTTGCACGCTTTCAGGATGAACGATCCATAACTATACATACATAATACTGGTAACATGCGTATTTGAGCTTCTCCTGTTGTCTGCAGATTTAAGTAAAGGCTCCAGAGAAATGTTTCACCGCAAATAGCATTCAACTTCGCCAGATTTCAGACCACAAGGGCTCGGCGAGAGCAGGAATGCCTGGAGGAAGGAAGTGTAGGAGGAAGTGAAGAAGAATTAATAAAAGGTAGGGAGGATGGGAGAAACATAGAAAGGGAGGGGAAAGAGAAGGATAAAGAGAGGTAGATGATAGGGAAGGGAAAGGAAACTTGGGATCGGGGAAGAACAGAGAAGAAAGGTTGGTATGGTAAGGAGTGACAAGGAGAAAATACAGCTGTAAAGTAGAGAAGGAACAAGAGAGTGCAGACAAAGAATCCAGAAACAAAAGAGGAGAGACAGGGCAGGAAAAGGAAAGAAGCCAAGGAAGTAAGATTGGGAAGTGAAGGGAGAAGACAGAGAGTGAGAGAGGACAGGGGAAAGAGAAAGGGCAGAAAGAAAAGAGGGCAAGGGAAATAGAAAGACAAATACATACACAAACTACATCATATAAACAGGCAGTAACAATAACAGAATGAATTAGGGTGGAGAGAAGATATAGAGGGTGGCAGAAAATGAAGGGAAAGTGGAGAGAGAGAGAGACAGAGACAGAGAGAGAGACAGAGAGAGAGAGAGAGAGAGAGAGAGAGAGAGAGAGAGAGAGAGAGAGAGAGAGAGAGAGAGAGAGAGAGAGAGAGAGAGAGACAGAGAGAGAGAGACGGAAGCACGCAGGAATCGACAAAGTCACAGAAGCAGCACGCAAACTCACCACAAAATGCAAGAAACACTGTCATGGTTAAAACTTTACCCGAGTCTCCAAAAATAAACATCAGTATGTTTTCTCTTTTTCAACTTTGTCTTCCTCTTTTTTCCTTATGTAAAATTTAAAATCAGTTTGTCTCTGGAAAATAAAAATATTGCCAGCTATTCAAATGTAAATTTTATAGTCTCACCTGTTAAGTTAATTTCGTTCTAAAGTGACAAGCTAATTGTTACAGGTGCGTAGTTACTAATACATGAATTACAAAATCTAACAATATACACTGTGAATATTTTCTGGTTTGAATTTATTTCTTCATGTATACACAAGAGAGAGCAACAGCGTATTTACACTTGAGGGGTATGTTTTACTCCATATATTAGGGAATGAAGAATCCTTCACTGGTTGTGTATAGGTGATATGGAGCCTTAACGATCCTTGTGTAGTCGATTTGCTTTAAAACAAATTAAGCAAGCAACTAACCAAACGAATACTCATAAGGAAGTGTATATATATCATTGTAAACACACCAAGTATGTATATTCACCAAGAGATGTATATCTGGCACTGTATATACACCAAGAGTTGTATATCTAGCAGTGATTTACCAAGAGGAGTACATCTAGCGGTGAATATACAAAAAAGTGGATATCTATCAGCGTATATTCATAAATTTAGGAAATGAAGAATACACAATACCTGTTGTTCGTGTTAAATGCAACTTTTACCGCTCGTGCAATCGGTAAGCTTTATGATTGGCGTATTTAGTTAAGAGCCGGACGACCATACGAGGATTACTAACGTTGCATGTCTACTGTACAAAGAAAATAGGAAAAAAAAAGCATAAATTACCTATTGGGTCCTCCCACATAAAGAGGGTATTGGTAGGATGAGGCTACGTCACACATAGCATAGTTCCGCTTTCATGAAGGTTGTGACACGGATTTACCTCAATCAATGTAGACATAAATATGCTTGTCCCGGTGGTACATGACTGTCACAGTGGAAAGTGAAATAAATATGCCTCTCTTGCGCTCTCTCTCTCTCTCTCTCTCTCTCTCACTATTTATAGTGATGTCCAAAGAACTTCCTGTTTCAGCTCGTTGATGTCCAGTAGCTTTTGGTCTCAGCTCGTTGATGTCCAGTAGCTTTTGACCTCAGCTCGTTGATATCCAGTAGGTTTTGACCTCAGCTCGTTGATGTCCAATAGTTTTTGACTTCAGCTTGTTGATGTCCAGTAGTTTTTGATCTTAGCTCGTTGATGTCCAATAGTTTTTGACTTCAGCTCATTGATGTCTAGTAGCTTTTGACCTCAGTTCGTTGAAGTCCAATAGCTTTTGGCCTCAGCTCGATGATATCCAGTAGATTCTTACTACAGGTCGCTGATGTTTATTAGATTCTTACCTAAGGTCGATGATAATTAGTATCCTCCTACCTGAACTCATTGTTGTTAAGTTGCTTCCTGTCTCAGCTCCTTGATGTTAAGTGGCTTCTTGCCTTAGCCCCTTGATGATAAGTGGCTTTCCACCTCATCTCCTAGATGTTAAGTGGAATCTCACCTCAGCTCCTTGATGTTAAGTGACTTCCCACCTCAGCTTCTTTGTCAAATGGCTTCCTACCTCAGCTTGTTGATGATGGGCAGCATCCTCCTTCAGCTTGATGGGCAGCATCCTCCTTCAGCTTGATGGGCAGCATCCTACTTCAGATCGGTGATAATGGGCAGCATCCTACTTCAGCTTGTTGATGATTGGCAGCATCCTGCCTCAGCTTGCTGATGGACAGCATCTTACCTCAGATCGGTGATGATGGGCAGCATCTTACCTCAGATCGGTGATGATGGGCAGCATCCTACTTCAGCTTGTTGATGATTGGCAGCATCCTACTTCAGCTTGTTGATGGGAAGCATCCTACCTCAGATCGGTGATGATGGGCAGCATCCTACTTCAGCTTTTGAAGGGCAGCATCCTACTTCAGCTTGTTGATGATGGGCAGCATCCTACCTCAGATCGGTGATGATGGGCAGCATCCTACTTCAGCTTGTTGATGACTGGCAGCATCCTACTTCAGCTTGTTGATGGCCAGCATCCTATCTCAGATCGTTGATGGCGAGCAGCATTCTCCATCAGCTCATCGCAATCGGATAGATTCCTACCTCAGCTCGTTTCAGCTGAAACACTGTGTATAAATATTTTGGTCTTTGGTTTCAAACCTTTGGATAAACAATCAAGAATTATTTAACCACCAAAAAAAATATGGATTGAAGTAAAGTCCCGGTGAATTATTCTCTAAGGAAACTATAGCACATCTCTTGGTGAATATTTTTTTGATGTATAGCATACAGTCCATCTTCTATGTGTGTGTGTTTTTATATATATATATATATATATATATATATATATATATATATATATATATATATATATATATATATATATATACACATCCGTGATGTGGGACATGCAGTGCATCACTTTGTATATACCCTCGATGTGTAACAATGTGTAATGTACAGTTTATAAGCCTGAGATATGGTATTCAGTACATTTTCCACGTGTATATCGTGAAGTGTGATTTGGGGTAGAAATGGACATCAGTTAACTTAATATTACTCAACTTACATTGAACTCAAGCTCTGAAATGCATATCAACCTTACGATTCATAGGGTAGATGTTTGTTGATAAAAATGAACTTATAATCAATGTTAGTATGGCTCTAAGAAATAGTTGGTTGATCTAATTTTCGCTATGTAAATATAGACCAATATGCTTAAAATAATCTTGTAAAAGGAATATATTGAAAATTATGATGCTAATAGCATAATGGTTACTTATGCATATATTAATACCATAATGTAAAGTGAGATGGGGATACCTAAAATAACGGCAGAACAGGCGCATGGGAGTGTTGTGGGTCGATACTGTATTGCTCTTTACGTTATATTTTAATGAGACGGCGTTGTTATGATAATGGATTACCATAATGACAGTGACAGTGAGGAATTATACCATATTTCATTTTTATGTTCACAATTATTTTTTCCCAATGCTGAAATTCCTTCCAATGATATTCCTATAATTGTGTTGCACCGATGCAACTGCAAACTCCTTGCAGGTTATCAACAAGTGTTACTGTTGTGTACGAATGGTATATAATACCGACAAGATGAGAGTAAGACACATGTGCAACATCTGGGTATCTTTACTGTAGACGTTTCGCCATCCAGTGGCTTTATCAATTGATAAAGCCACTGGATGGCGAAACGTCTACAATAAAGATACCCAGATGTTGCACATGTGTCTTACTCTCAAGTGTTACTGTTATAAGAAAGTTGTCTAAAATCACTCTTATTTTCTGTTCAGTAATTTGTATAAGTTCCATGTGCTGCCTTCCGTATTATTTTATCTTCAAGAAAAATTATAGAGTTAGTATTTATGTACCGGGAAATAAATAATGAATTGCAATAACTTTACTTAACTCATCTTCGTCGCATGGAATTTTTGATAAGGTGTGTTTGCTTCTCTGCGCTACCGTCCACAGGATGGATATGGGGTGCACAATAAACTAGCTACTTCGGTGGCAAAATCTAATCAGTTGGTGGAGAGTGTAAACTGAAGTAATCAGGTATTCCGCTAGTCAAGAGTTTGTCACTCACTGAGGCAGTGTATACAGGGTGTTTCAAAAACATGGATCCAATTTTAGAGCAGTCTACTTTGAAACCGAGTCCTTCTTTTCAAAACACCCTGAATATTTCTAATTCGGTTTCAATTAGATCTAAAGTACCATTTAGAAATAGCTTGTGAAAAGCCAATTATGACAAATATTCAGCTCACTGAGAGATATTTTGACTTGGTTGATATTTAAACGCTGTTTCAGTCCCTAGAACTGAGAGTTCTTACTGGAGGTAGTTTAACGAACTTTTGACGTTTGTAACTGATTCCGAGCTATATTATGGTGTCTTCTATTTTACATGCTGCGAAAGTGTATTTACACAAATTACTTTTGGTTTGAAAATTTATTTCATCCTCTTTTTCCAATGTTTATATATATATATATATATATATATATATATATATATATATATATATATATATATATAATATGTGTCTCTGTATATGTGTGTGTGTGTGTGTGTGTATGTGTGTGTGTGTGTGTGTGTGTGTGTGTGTGTGTGTGTGTGCGCCTGCCTTGCCGAATAGATAAAACTTACAATTTTGGCTTAAATACCAACACTCTTCTTGCCGAATAAGGCAAGCGAAAATTTGTGTACGCAGTAATTTAGTAAAAATCATTCTGAACCTAACGAAAAAAAAAATATATTTCACTGTATTTGTTTATTATCAAATTATTGTAAATTTATCTAAAAAAATATGTAGAGGGATTAGGCTAAATTAAATTGCGCTTGTTATAATAAGGTTAGGTAACTTTTCTAAGGTTCTTTTGGTACAAAATTAATAATTTTTACATTAACATAAATGAAAAAAATATATCTTTAAAAGTATAAGAGAAATTTTAAGAAAGGACATAATTTTAAATGAGTTCTTGACAATTGACCAATTTTCCCTATTCGGCACGACATATATATATAATTAAGGAACGCGTTCTGAAAAATTCAAATATTTTTATTTCATTTTGAATTGATTCAATTTTTTTTCTACATTTTCCTGACTACGTATGAGCTTGAGAAAAAGATTATTCAGGAGAATCATGGTAATAATGCAACGAAATACCCTGGAACAAACTGCTTACAAGGCGGTGATCCAGAAGAAGCGCGCACACCTGAAAGTTACCGCCCGGAATGAGCCACAGGGATGATAGGAAGCGTGTTTTCAGCATCAGCGTGGTCAGGAATTATAAAAACTTCAGCGGGAATGTGTATGAAGCAAAAATTACAGTTTACAAGATAGATAATACAGGGCCAAGACAGATAATGCTGTGCCAAGAGTTGAGACTCAACCCGCGCTACCACAAAGAAGTAAGAACAAATGAGTGATTACACATTCAGCAGTCATTGTCCCCCCCCATCATCTTACCTCCCAACAACAACAACAACAATCCACAATCGATGGGTAGCAGATACCTGGACGCCTACAAAGGCTCCGTGGGCGAAGCGCATCACTTTTTCATGACCTGGACCACATTTAGAGTGACCCAGAGCCAGTCCACTAACCCCAACCCTCTTATTGCAGTCCCCTTACCTAACCTACCCTACCCTCACCTAACTTAGCCTCACCTAATCTAATCTACCCTCACCTAACTTAACCTACCCTCATCTAACATAACCTACCACTCACTTAATCTACCCCTTTACTTAGCCTAACTGCTGCACTTAACGTACCTTCACCTAACCTACCTTCACTTACCTTACCCTAACCTACCTTCACTTACCCTACCCTAACCTCATATCAACTTACCTAACATCACTTATCCTAACCTACCGTCATTAAAATTAACCTACTCTACTTCTCCTTGTTTCACCGTATCTAAACTTCTCTCACCTAACCTGACTTAGCCCCTTACCTAACATAATATTCATTCACTTAACCTAACCTCTCAACTGCATCCTCACCTAACGTAATATATACTCACCTAACCTAACCTTTCCCCACCTAACTTACCCTTCACCTAACCTTAATTACCATTGGCTACGCTACCTTCACCTTACCTAACCTACCATCACCTAACCCAATTTACCTTTACCAAGCCTTCCCTCAGCCTTCCCTCAGCTAATCTATCCTAGCCTCAACTACCATAATCTAGCCTCACCTCGCCTAATCTACCCTCATCTTCCCTAACTTACCCTCCTAACCTAACTTACCGACCCCTACCTTACCCAGGCTACCCTCGGCTAATTTAGCCTACACTCATCTCCCTTAACCTACTTTGCTTCGCCTTACCTAAACTAATCTAACCTTGTCTAACCTACCCTCATCTTACCTAACCTACCCTCACCTAAAGTAACTTACCCTAACTTAACGTATCCTAACCTTACTTAATCTACTCTCACCTTATCTTACTTTACCCCTCGCCTAACCAACCCTACCCCTCACCTAACCTAATCTAACCTGGCCTACCTTACCCTCAACAAACCTATCCCCCACGCAACCTACCCATAACCTACCCTCACCTCACCTAATCTAAACAAGAATAACAAATACTGATTTTTCCACAGAACATTAGCTCGGACAGAAACGCACGAACGGTATTTCAAGAAAAATTGCATTTTCTGATTGGCTTATGGAGCTTTCCCTTGTTACAATAACCAGTGTTCACTACACTCATTCTTATAATATTGTCTAGTGTTTTTTTACACTTGTTTTTAAACAGTGAGCAGCGTTCGTTTACTGTCTTGTTTGGGTGTTTTAAGGAGCACATAGTTTCTTGCTACAAATATAATTTCTTGACCAGAAGTTGTTTTGAATTTAATGAACACGAGAGCTTAATGATGTGTTAATGGCTTAATGATGTGTTAATCGTGTTCATCTACCACTTGATAGATGAACACGATTCCATTCAGCTATCATATGGTAGCTGAATGACTGGGTGCTCTATTTTAGAATAAACCAAAAAGAATTCATTGCTTCTTCTGATTTTCAAGTTTGATTTCGTAATTTCTACAATGCTATAAAATGTATGGTACCATTATAAAGACTTATTTCTTTGGAATGAAGTTACTGGTTTCCTTAGTTAGTCATTGGCGTTTCTTGCTCTTAATTTGTGCCAATTTAATTATCAGTGTATCAGGATGCTGATAATGCACAGATACTGTCAGGACTAAAGCGAATGTCTTAAGAAACTTATCAGTTCATTTATGCAAGAAGTATATTTTATCAGTTCATCATAGTGGGAGAACTATTTTTAAAAACCAACTTTCTACCTTTAAAACCATTGAAACACTGAGAACATTTTGGAAGGTGGGACCTTTCCACTGCATATAATGCAGAAAATAGAGAGAGGATACTAACCCACCTTTTAGGAACAAGCAAAAACCTGTGCAATATCAAAAGATTGGAAATGGAGAAGAAACACTTTGACGATGTTACCAGAAAGTAACCAACAGTGACAACTGTCTTCACTGAAACCTTTAAGTAAACTGTAAGTATGTAGAAGAAGTGTGCGTGCGTGTGCGTGTGTGTGTGTGTGTGTGTGTGTGTGTGTGTGTGTGTGTGTGTGTGTGTGTGTGTGTGTGTGTGGAAACAATCGCAGACGGGCGATCTTAGCTATGCAGGACAAGCCACAGGGGGGTGGAAATCTTTAGCTCAAGTATTTTCATACTTCTCAGTACGGTATATGGAACTTTACTCCAACCAGTGTTTCCCAATTGCCCATTAAGATTCACAAAAGCTTACAAAGAATGTAATGATCAGATTCTGCACCTCTCACGAGGTGATAAATCTAAGGTAGCTGTTATTTTGGACAAAACTGAATATTTAGAGAAAACCATTTATTGAGGTATAATGAACCGTATGAACCGCTCATTAAAAACCCCACTGACCAAGTCGACAGCCATTTTAATAAACACCTCAAAACGTTGTTGAAAGGAAATGAATTAAATATCTGTCGGCTAGGTCAGCTACTCTACCATATCTGTATGGAGTAATCAAGACCCATAAGCCAGGATACCCAGCCCGTCCCATTATCAGTTCAGTAGGTTCAGCAGTATATAATCTATCTAAATGGTTGTTAAACTTCTAACTCTCATAGTTGGTAAGATCTCAGACACACACATTAAAAATAATTTTGATCTCACTGAGAGGCTCAAGAAATTAAATGTCCCTCATGACTTTTCTTTAGTGAGCTTAGATGTTACAGCTCTGTTCACCAAAGTCCCTGACTTGCTTTCGTTCCTCGAAGAGGAACTAGAAAAATTCCCCATGCCCTTCCCCACGAAAACAATTGAATTAATAAAACTTTGTGTTGCTGATTGCAAATTCGTGCATGAAGGGAAATTCTAAACTCAAAAACAAGGTATAGCATTGGGAAATCCCCTTAGCCCCTTACACAACACCCTGTATATGGAATTCTATGAGACCAGACTACTTAAAGACATTCTCCCAGGTAAAGCTAGTTGGTTCAGATACGTAGACGATGTTCTTTGCCTCTCGCCTAATGATCACAACATTGATGAGTTTCTTCCCAGACTCAATGGCGAGTTTCTTTCCAGACTCATTACCTTCCATTAAATTCACCACAGAACATGAAATAAATAACACTTTGCCGTTCCTAGATGTTTTAATCCATCGGGTCGATAGAAAATTCAAATTCACAGTTTATAGGAAGTCCACCAATGTGTCATACATTCACTACTATTCTAACCACGAAACCAGGGTAAAATAGGAGTGTGTTCCTCACAACGTTCTTGAG
>NC_091297.1:24887680-24965180 GCF_038502225.1 Cherax quadricarinatus
GGGTGGTGTGTTGTGGTAGCATCCTGGGTGGTGTGTTGTGGTAGCTTCCTGGGTGGTGTGTTGCAGTAGCATCCTGGGTGGTGTGTTGTGGTAGCATCCTGGGTGGTGTGTTGTGGTAGCATCCTGGGTGGAGTGTTGTGGTAGCATCCTGGGTGGTGTGTTGTGGTAGCATCCTGGGTGATGTGTTGTGGTAGCATCCTGGGTGGTGTATCGTGGTAGCATCCTGGGTGGTGTGTTGTGGTAGCATCCTGGGTGGTGTGTTGTGGTAGCATCCTGGGTGGTGTGTTGTGGTAGCATCCTGGGTGGTGTGTTGTGGTAGCATCCTGGGTGGTGTGTTGTGGTAGCATCCTGGGTGGTGTATCGTGGTAGCATCCTGGGTGGTGTGTTGTGGTAGCATCCTGGGTGGTGTGTTGTGGTAGCATCCTGGGTGGTGTGTTGTGGTAGCATCCTGGGTGGTGTGTTGTGGTAGCATCCTGGGTGGTGTGTTGTGGTAGCATCCTGGGTGGTGTGTTGTGGTAGCATCCTGGGTGGTGTGTTGTGGTAGCATCCTGGGTGGTGGCAGTATAACTGTAAACATCAACTTTGAGTTCTACTCTCTACCGGCAAAACAGTTACTGAGCGAATGAAAGCGAATGTTTACTTATTTGGGTCGTCTTACCTTGACACACAGTGTGGTAAATAAAAGCATTACAGTCGTCTCGTACATCACGAAGAAACAATGAGTGCACAAATGTCAGTTACCACGCTAACCGCAAGTATGCCTTAACCGTTCTGCTCATGACAGATACAAAATATATTTGTCATAAAATAATATGAAGCATGTACATTCTGCTCACACGTTGGATGTAATTAATATATATATATATATATATATATATATATATATATATATATATATATATATATATATATATATATAAACTTTATTTATAAACAAAATACATTAACTAGAATACAATAAAAATGAGAACAACATAAATAACATCTAAGAGCCCATATTTCAAACTCTTCGTCCAACTTCCGGGCGGTGGGTCGCGTGACCAGAATGCTGCAGGCATTTACCCTCTGGATAGCAATACTGAGTCTCTGAGAGAGGAAGCTGGCCGCTCTGTGATCCTTGGTTTCTGTGATGAGCTTTTTACCCAGTTCTCTGAGGATCTTTAAAACACACTTGCCCCATGCTTCAAGGGTCTCCAATCTATCTGGGATAAAGTTATAGCAAAGGGGCAGGTCTACATATCTGCGGATCTTCTGGGTCTGCCAGCACCTTGTGGCTCCACCCCCTTCAACTTCAGAGTATGGCAAGTAGGTGTCCGCCAACGTGACAGCATATATATGTCGTGCCGAATAGGCAGAACTTGCGATATTGGCTTAAATAGCAACGTTCATCTTGCCATATAGGACAAGCGAAAATTTGTGTATGCAATAATTTTGCCAAAATCATTCTGAACCTAACGAAAAAATATATTTCACTGTGTTTGTTTAATATTAAATTATTGTTAACAAATCTAAAATATATTTAGTTGGGTTAGGCTAAAATAAATTGCTCTTGTTATAATAAGTACAGTGCAGGCACTGTACTTCCCATCTCCAGGACTCAAGTCCGGCCTGCCGGTTTCCCTGAACCCCTTCATAAATGTTACTTTGCTCACACTCCAACAGCACGTCAAGTATTAAAAACCATTTGTCTCCATTCACTCCTATCAAACACCCTCACGCATGCCTGCTGGAAGTCCAAGCCCCTCGCACACAAAACCTTTACCCCCTCCCTCCAACCTTTCCTAGGCCGACCCCTACCCTGCCTTCCTTCCACTACAGACTGATACACTCTTGAAGTCATTCTGTTTCGCTCCATTGTCTCTACATGTCCGAACCACCTCAACAACCCTTCCTCAGCCCTCTGGACAACAGTTTTGGTAATCCCGCACCTCCTCCTAACGTCCAAACTACGAATTCTCTGCATTATATTCACACCACACATTGCCCTCAGACATGACATCTCCACTGCCTCCAGCCTTCTCCTCGCTGCAACATTCATCACCCATGCTTCACACCCACATAAGAGCGTTGGTAAAACTATATATATATATATATATATATATATATATATATGTGTGTGTGTGTGTGTGTGTGCCGAATATGTAAAACTGATCAATTAGCAAGAACTCATTTAAAATTAAGTTCTTTCTAAAATTTTCTCTTATACGTTTAAAGATATATTTTTTTCATTAATGATAATTTTGCAAGAAAATCTTAGAAAACTTACCTAACCTTACTATAACAAGCGCAATTTATTTTAACCTAATCCAACTAAATATATTTTAGATACGTTTACAATAATTTAATAATAAACAAACACAATGAAATATATTTTTTCGTTAGGGTCAGAATGATGTTTGCGAAATTATTGCATACACAAATTTTCGCTTGTCTTATATGGCAAGATGAGCATTGCTATTTAAGCCAAGATCGCAAGTTTTACATATTCGGCACGACATATATATATATATATATATATATATATATATATATATATATATATATATATATATATATATATATATAATATGAATATAAAGAAGGAGCACTGCAGCAGGCCTACTGGCCCATGCAGGGCAGGTCCATGTCAACCCCCGGCTTAGACCAATGGCCCAACCAGTCAGGTCACCTCCACTTAAGAAAGGAGCACTGCTTCTAACCCAGTAGCACCACTTAGTCAGGTCCAACTCGCATCCACCCACACCCACTCATGTACTTATCTAACCTATTTTTTAAACTACACAACGTCTTAGCTTATATGACGGTACTTGGGAGTTCCACTCATCTACAACTCTGTTACCAAACCAGTGCTTTCCTACATCCTTCCTGAATCTGAATTTTTCCAGCTTAAAATCATTGCTGCGAGTCCTGTCTAGGCTAGATATTTTTAGCACGCTGTTTACATCCCCTTTATTAATTCCTGTTTTCCATTTATACACCTCAATCATATCCCCCCCTAATTCTACGCCTTTCTAGAGAGTGCAGATTCAGGGCCCTCAGCCTATCTTCATAGGGAAGATTTCTGATACATGGGATCAACTTTGTCATCCTCCTCTGGACGTTTTCCAGTGCATTTATATCCACTCTGTAATACGGTGACCAGAACTGTGCAGCATAATCTAAATGAGGCCTAACCAAAGATACATAGAGTTGAAGAACAACCTGAAGATTTCTGTTATTTATACTTCTTGATATGAAGCCAAGGATTCTGTTAGCTTTACTGCAAACGCTTATGCACTGTCTTCGTTTCAGGTTACTGCTAACCAAAACTCCTAAATCCTGTTCGCAATCAGTAATTTTAAGATCTACATTATTTAGTTTATATTTGGCATGCTTATTATCCTTTCCAACATTTAGAACTTTGCATTTGTCTATATTAAACTGCATCTGCCACTTCTGCTGCCATTGCATCAGTCTATTTAAATCATCCTGGAGTGCTCTAATGTCCTCATTAGAATGAATTGGGCGGCCTATTTTGGTGTCATCCACAAATTTGCTTATGTCGCTATTTATTCCCTCATCTATGTTGTTTATGTAAATTGTGAACAAGGGGCCCAACACTGACCCCTGTGGAACACAGTCTGTGACGTGCCCCCATTCTGATTTCTCACCATTTATGCAAATTCTGCTGCCTATTAGTCAACCATGCCTCTACCCAGGAAAAAATTTACTGTGACATTGTTACAATCATTGTCTAAAGTTAAAAATCTCCCATTAACACAACATTTTCATATCTAGATGCCTTATGAATTTCGTCCCATAGCAGCCTACCGCACTCCCTCTCAAGGTTTGTGGGCCTATAAATCACACCCAAAATTAACTTTTCACGACCCTTGAGACACTGTAGGCAAACAGATTCTGAGTCCGATTTTTCTAATCTTATATCTTGTCTAACACAATTTAAATTATCTCTGACATACATCGCCACTCCACCACCCCTACTGTTGACCCTATCAGTGTGGAATAGTTTATAACCCTGTTCTCTGCATTCAGAAGGCATTTATCTATCTTTCAAGTTGAACCAGGTCTCTGTTATAGCAATAATATCTATATTACCTGCACTTGAAAGTAATCTTAGCTCATCTATCTTACTGCTTAGACTCCTACTATTTGTATAGTAAACCTTAAGGGAGTTAGTCACTTGTTGCCTCTGCTATCTCTTTTTGTTTGTTGATCAGTTGCTTTGCCTTTAGCAACTTTATTCTGAATATTGTCTTTTAAACATATCCTTGAGGTACCTTGGTTATATCTGCTGTTTTTAACCCTATTACTGCAGCCTGATTGTTTCCCACAAACACCCATACCTCTATAATCTATCAGTTTAAAGTCCTAGACATGTCACCAAAAACCCCCTCAATCGAATTGGCTAATGCAACCACTCCAGCCCCAGAGAGATGAACCCCATCCCATGCATATATATCACGTTTGCTATAGAATATGTCCCAGTTTTCAATGAATGGGATTGCAAGTTCCTTGCTATACCTGTCTCACCAGCAGTTTATACCAATTGCCCTAGACATCCATTAATTGCTCATTCCCCTTCTAGGCAAGATGCTACATATAATTGGGATCCCTCCCTTAGACCTGACTACATCTATGGCTGACCTATACTTATCCAGCAGCTCCTGTCTCCTGCCATTCCCGATATCATTTCCACCAGCACTGTGACAGATAATAGGCTTGTTCCCATCACCTGACATAATATTATCCAATCTGCTGACTATGTCACCAACATCAGCTCCTGGGAAGCACACCCTCTGACTGACATTTTTATTTCTGTTACAAAAAGCATGGTCCATATATCTTACCTGAGAATCTCCCACAATTAGAATATTCTTACTCTGATAAGAAGGGTAGTCAGTGGTACCTTTAATCTCACTAACCATTGAAGTACACTCGTCCTGGTGAACAGAGAATCGATTTCCTACCTTCACATCTTCTCTATTAACCTTCCTTATCATCCTTCTTCCTGAATTGTGAACCACTTGCCACTTAAAGCGGCTGCCACTCTCCAAATCACTGCTGGAAACTTTTCCTCCTCACCAGCTACAACCGTCTCACACTCCTAAACCCCATCTAGGCAAAGCTTCAGCTTCCTATTTTCCTCCTGAAGAAGTAGGACGGTTAGGACAGGTATGACCACACATGTGCTTGCGTGTCGTGCCGAATAGGTAAAGCTTGCAATCATGGCTTAAATAGCAGCGTTCTTCTTGTCGAATAAGGCAAGTGAAATTTTGTCTATACAATAATTTCGCAAAAATCATTCTGAACCTAACGAAAAAGATATATGTATTTCATTGTCTTTGCTTATTAAATTATTGTAAACTTATCTAACATATATTTAGTTGGGTTAGGTTAAATTAAGTTGCGCTTGTTATAATAATGTTAGGTAAGTTTTCTAAGGTTTTTCTGGTACAAAAAAAAAAATTGTTACATTAATATAAATGAAAAAAAAATCTATATACGTATAAGAGAAAATTTTAGAAAGGAATTAATTTTAAATGAGTTCTTAATAATTGTCTAGTTTTCCCTTTGCAGCTCGACTTATATATATATATATATATATATATATATATATATATATATATATATATATATATATATATATATATATAATAAGCAATAAGATCACAGTTAACAGGTGATATCAGAATATGCAAAACAATCATTGTGAAAGGACAGTGAAATTCCAAGTGCTTTCGTGACTTCTCACATTATCAAGGAACTATGAAGACAATACAACGAAGGAAGGTATATAAAGGGTCTAGACCACACCTCTCAATCATATCCCACAACAAAGCAACACCTGACGCGCGACGACACCCGACTCATAAGAAAGGAGGAATACTGCAGCAGGCCTGCTGGCCCCAACTAGACAGATCCTTCACGACATCCCACTAACAAAATATTCTACCCAAGAATTAAGATTTATTTTTTGTCCAATGTATTATTAAATTCTTCCCAAATTTTAATAATTATAAATGGACCCAATTTATATAAACCAAAGGAAATATTCATATTTTTTGAAAATTGCTTTTTATGAAACAAGATTGATGGGGTCTGCATGTTGCCACTGAGGTCTGTACATTGCACATGCTAGTACAGAGGTACTAGTGTTTATACAGAGCTTGAAGAACATTTCAAGATGTGTAGGGGTGGCAACATCAATGTGCTGGGCATGAACACTTTTAGAGAAGCACACAGCAACACCTCCTCCTTGCCCTTGCCTGTCTCTTCTCATCCATGAGGTGTAGCCAGCAATTCTTGCAAAATTTTCTGGAGTCCTGTCATCCAAAAATGTTTCAACAACAGCTATCATGTCGGGACGTCGAGTGTTCACAAAACTATGTGTGAGCTCTCCAACGTTAGTAATGAAACCTCTAATGTTGGCCGACAGGATGCTGATAGACTGGCTCCTCATGATGAAGTGGTCAGCTTGAGGTGGTGGGTGTGTAGGGAATGTAAGGTGCCTGCCCTTGAGAGAGGTAGGGTACTGAAGCAGCTGCAGGGATGTAGGTCTGTGGTCTTGTATAAGGCACAATCCCACCTGCTGGGCTGGGATAGGAGTAGCTAAGTGGGTGATGTGTGAGAGTGTTCACCAATTCAGAGATCCTGCTGGTTTGTTCTGAGAACAGGTCTCTAAACAGGTGGCCCTGTCTGTCAAGTTGCTTTTTCTTCCGACACTGGTCCTCCTGATGTCCTTTCTTGTAGCAGTAATTACACCTGGTATCTCGCAGGCAGTTGTTGGCAGTGTGCCCCTTCCGGTGACAGCGAGAGCACAGCCTAGGTGCCTGGGAGGGTGGACTAGGATTTGTTGAACCTCCTGTGTTTTGCAGATTTGTCCTCAGATTCTGCCGCCGGAACTGTGTTAGTGGAGGGTGAGACGGCTGTAGATGTCTTCCTCCTCCACGTCCTCTTCCGCGTCCTCTGCCCCGTCCTCTATCAGTTCTGACAGATGTGTCCCTGCTGTTCGTACTTTGGCGCAGTAGGTGATCAGGTGCAGTGATAGTTCCCTGATCATTAACTGCACCAATCTCTGGTGGAGAAACTCCTGGCTCAGAACTTGCTGATGAAGCACTGCTACCAGATTCTGGAATAGTGTCGGCAGGTGTGCTGACAGGTGTAGGATCAGAGATGATATGTGCACTGTCAAGTGGACTGGCAGTGGCTGAAGCAGAGATGTCAGGTGTAGGAGAATTAACAGATCCAAGGCTTCCCTCATTGCTGGGGAGAGGATTTTTTCCCTCTGTGGTGGTCAGAGGAATTGTGTTAGAATTCCCAAATGAGTTGAATGAGGTTGGTTGTCCCTTTTTGGATTGTAAAAAATATTTCTAGTAATTTTAAAAGATTTACCAAATACGTTTCTTGGGTATTTCAGATCATTACCTATTTCATAAATTTTGGATATTTCATCTATGAACTCTGGACTACAAATACGTAAAGCTCTCAAAAACATTGATGAGAAAACCGACAGTTTAACTCTATCTTGATGTGAAGAATAATAGTGTACATAGGAACAGTTATTTGTAGGTTTTCTGTAAATTTTAAAAGTGAATTCATTTTTTACCCTTAATAATTAAAACATCTAGGAAAGGCAATGAGTTATTTTCTTCAAACTCAACAGTAAAGTTTATAGAATGGGCTAAGCTATTTAATTTGCCAAGGAAATGGTGTATGTCTACATTCTTGGGCATAAGACACAAAATATCATCAACATATCTAAACCATTTAGCTCTATTAGGGAGGATTGTGTTAAGCAGCCTTGTTTCAAAAAATTCCATGTATAGGTTACTAAGAACAGGTAAAAGAGGATTTCCCATTACCATACCAAACTTCAGAGCATAAAACTTATCATTAAATACAAATTTTGCATCAACAATACAAGGTTTAATAAGTTTAATGATAGTAGGAACTGGCAATGGTAAATCGTAATTAACAAGTTTTTCAGATAAGAAAGTTAATAAATCATCAACTGGAACTTTTGTAAACAAGGAAGTAACATCAAAATTAACCATGTTAAAATCATTTAAGTCAGTCAAGGAGCTTAATTTATCAACTAAATCTAAGTTGTTTTTAGCATTAAAGTTAAAATTTTTTCCAACAATAGGGCTCAAAATGTCTACCAGCCATTTAGGTAATTTATATGAAACTGATCCTATGGAGCTAATAATTGATCTGACTGGATTACCTAGTTTGTGTGTTTTTATTAATCCATACACGCAGGGTAAAGTTGGATTAGTGGTAGTAAATTTTTTGATTAATTCATCTTTGCCTTTCAGTAGAAGTTTTATTGTTTTATTGAAAATGCTGTTAACGGTTTCTAAGGAAATCTTTCTAAGTTTAGAATAGGTTTCAGTATCATCTAAGCGGTTATTCATTTTATCGTGGTAAACATTTTCCTTCATAATTACTATTGCATTTATTTTATCTGCTTTAGTAAGGCGCAATTTTGTTTTAACAGAGAGCTAAAACATCCCCTTACTAATATTAATTTCATCAGTGGATAAATCAGAAGATTTTTCACAGTTACGAAAGGCTTTTTCAGTTTCAACATGACGTTTTTTAGAAGTTGCAAAACTTAGACACAAACCTAGAGCAGCTGTTGTATTTTTATCTAATATTTCATCTGATAAATTAATTACAAAATTGTTATTAGCATGCTTTATCCAATCACTGTTTTCAATTAAAATGTCTAATTTTCTTTGTAGTTTGTTTTTGGGTTCATTACAAATTCTTCTGAGTTTATTATAGCAATGATCTAACATACTGTTTCCATTCTGATGGAATGGCCTGATTAAAGGAGTATTTTTTGTTTCTCAATATTTTGAATGCTTTCTTCTCCTGTATTTTAGTAATTTCAATATGTTTCTGAAGAATAATTCTCATAAAATCATCAAAAGGAGGATCTCTCATGTCAAAGAGTCTATTTGGTAAAAGAGATTTGAGCAAAACTTGTTCATATATATATATATATATATATATATATATATATATATATATATACTATTTTCAAGTGAGCATAGATAATTCGTGTGTGTGTACTCACCTATTTGTGGTTGTAGGGGTTAAGTCACAGCTGGTCCCCCACCTCTTCGCTACTTGCTACTAGGTGCATTGTCTTCCTGATCCAAGAGTTGTGTTTGTGTTTCATACCGATTACGCCGAACCGTTAAGTTTGACAAGGGTATTTTCTGCCGAATTAGCAGAATGAAAATTTATTTTTTTAATAAATCAGCAGGAATCAATCTGAACGTAATGAAAAAAAATATATAATTTTAAGTAATAATAAGTAAATTTATACTCACCTATGTAATACATAGCAGAATTTAGCTAAAACAATTACACTAGTTTGAGTTAGGTTGCTTTAGGTTAGGTTCAAAAATAAAACATTTTACAATATTATCAATGAAAAAAAATGTCAATGTGTAAAAAAAATTTGGGAAAGTTTAATTTTCATGGGAGTTCAAGTGATAAAATCTGGAGACTAAAATGTTTGTTAAAAGAAACATTCCTTTAATCTGTAGTAAATTTTAGTATCATGGTGGCGAAATATTAAATTCATGATAATATGAAACGAGTGCAGAATGACTTCAGTATCGCAAAACTGTACGTATAGTAATGTTGAACGCAGTTAATATCTCGGAAATACCCTTTTTCCTAGTTGCTGACGTAAAAGTTGACAGGTCAAACGCTGCAACTTATTTCTGATTAGAAAAGACATTCAGTTTTTTCGCAAACCAATTTGATTAAAGTTATCCAGAGAAGCATTTTCCAGTTATTGTACAGAATCCAACGAGAATTGTGACCATACTCTCTTAACCTATTAAACGTCCAGTCCGTTTCATACAATGCATCAGCTATTGAAGATTGATAAATTTCTTGTGAGGCCATGAAAGAAATGATTATTAGTATTATTCTCAGAGTTAATGATCAGAGTGACCTAAGACAATCGATCAATGGGCCTTATTTAGATTAGGGGTCCCTAACCCCCCCCCCACCACCAGGAAGCAACTTCAATAATCTAGCTCCTAATTAACTCTATACTGCTAGGTGAACAGGGACAGTGAGTTGGGACTAAATTACAGTGTATAATTCAATAACCTTTCACATGACCAGTGTACTTTTGAACTTAATACGTGAGCTAATAAAATATTTACTATAAGGAAGTGAGTTATTTTAAAAATTTTGGGGCTGTTTTAATAAAACAGCCCCCAAAATTTTCAAAGTAGGATATTAAAAATTTTGACCATTCAGCTGCAAAGGTTTCAGGAAGTCATAATTAGGAAATAAATATCTTTAGATAGAGCGAGGTAGTTCCATAAACTGATCAGTTAGCTTAATATGTTTATTATGCACCCCATACCCATCCTGTGGGCGGTAGTCAAAAGATTACAGAGGTACATAATGGGTCCAGGGACTGGGCCTCAAAGTTTTGATAGCTGAGCAAGTTACAAAGGTAATGAACTCACAATTTACAAAGGTAATGAAATCACAATTTACAAAGGTAATGAACTCCAGGTAGGTCTGGTCACAATCATGACAAGTTACAAAGGTATTTACAGATTACAGAGGTACGTAATGGGTCTAGGGACTGGGCCCCCAAAGTTTTGATACCTAAACTGATCACGCAACCGAAAAATTGCAAGAATGGATCCGAGTACTAGTATTCATATAAAAGTGCATTTCCTGTTAAGGTGGATATTTATAAATTGTAGACATGGAATTGTACTAAAAATATTTTTATAAGAGGAATTCAAAAGAATTACATTTTGCATATGGCTGACAGGAACATAACTTCTTGGCATGTTTCCAGCCGACTACATGCCCTGTCGCTTGCTCCACACATCCTCCACCTTTGCCAGTCCACATTCATCCCCTACCAATATCCCAACTCCTGTGCACACTTTAAACTTCCACACTAGCTATTCTCAAACTCTGCACTTACCCTACACACTTTTTCTCCTCATCCCGACAATAGTCACGAACAGGACAGCCAGCCAGCAACTAGACTTTGCCACACATTACACAATCAGATATCAGCAACTTCTGTTCTCAATTGTTCCTCGTGTACCACCTCTCCTACTTAATTACAATACTTTGTAATATTTTCTCCACAGCCCATTGGCAACAAATGTATTTCAATCCATGCAACTTTCTATCACTTTACAAACCTCCTGCCTCCTCAACCATTGCTCTCTACCAACCATCTATACTGTTTTTTTCCCCAAGCCTCCAAACACAAGTGCACGCCTACCAAACGCTCCTCTTTTCCCTCCTACAGCCACCCTTCCATTTTAACGGCAGTCCTCCCAAATCTGTCTTCTTTCCGCACCATCATGTCGTTTCCATCCACCAAAGATAACTGTAATGAAGTTCGCCAACAATATATTAAAAAAAACACAGGGCGAGGGTAATCTTCTTTGACTCCAAGCCAGATCCCCATGCACTTGAGTGTGTTACGAAATAGACACCAGGAACAACTTAACAGACATCCAAATAACCTCTAAAGTGCTCAAGAAAAAAGACTATCATCTTCAATTTTCTGGATACCTTCCCACATATGAATTGATCAGAGCCTGAGTAATAGTTGATAATCCGGAAACAAGTCAAATAGCCAGGAACGAATACGCATCAAAAAATAAATCTACATAACCATATATATATAGAAAATTTCCTGTAAATGATCTACGGATTACACAGAGAAAACAGCAGGGAAGGTATATACTTGAGACAACAGCAGAAAAATAGCAGGAAATTTAAGGTAAGATACCTGAAGCTAGTGGAAGCAGATGCCAAAAACGAGACAGAAACGTTAAGAACAGAGGAAGAAGTGGAGAAGGTACTCAAAGAGCTGAATACAACTAAAACATAAATTCTGAGTAGCTCCACAACATCGATGACTGTGAAATGATATTGATCCGGGATGGACAAAAACGTAGTCCGGCTTTAGTTTGCAATTTATGAGTAAGAGTGTAATATTTCAGAAAAAAAAGTGAGGTCGCAGCTCTAAGAGACTTCTATTTTATTAACTGCAAACAAAAGCATTTGATATTCTAACTAAAAGTACAGAAATCCACTAACTAAACAGACCATCAGTGCCAAAATTTTAAGTATTACAGTGGATCAAAGAGCATCTGAAATGTCTTCATCTGAATGTACAAAAATGATCACACAAAATGGACTAATATTTATGTTTTTTTCCCAGACTATATAAATGTGATGGGGATAAAAACAAAGAAAAAACGGGCTCTAGAGAGACCTTGAATGGTTAGAGGTGGTCACTGAACGCAATTGGGAAAGTCGGCATTGAACGCATTTTTTTTTCATGATACTGAAAATTGGAGAGGTAGAAAGAAGCGCTGAGACAGTGCACGGCTGTATGAGACGGGTAGTAAAACTACGAGTAACAGACAAGGGAAAGTATATTGGAGCTGCTATCATTTCACAAAAATTACCAGAGGTGCACATAAGCGGTGAAACTTTTTTGGAAATATCGGAAATACATTCAAGAAATGAGGCAACGCATGACGCATCATGCATTGTACGCAGCGCTAGTGTGAAACCCACTCGTCAAATGAAAAAACGGAAAAACCTAGAAAAGACCCAAACGTTTGCGCCAAGGTTAGCAAGTGTTTCCTGATGCGGGTTTTAATCATGTAATGACCCGCCATTAGAGCTTTTGGCCATCTGACTGAGGCCTTCCGCTGGCTTACCGGTCCACACCTTTAAAAAGTATAGTTATTATTATAACCATATAATCCTTTAGTTTGCAGCAAGACTGGTCCCCTGACCCCAGGAGAGGTTGCAGGAGCTAAACGACTCTGGGGAAGAGGAAAGTTGAGAGAAATAAGATCATGATGTCAGTTTTTTACAAGAAACTGATGCGATGAAAGGGAGCAGACTGTTTGAGAGTCGGGGACAAGGAACAAATGAAGGTCACTCGTAGGAAATGAGAACTTGGGGAAGGTAGACAAGTGAAAAGACCTAAGTGAGGAGATAAAGGGGAACTTCATACACAGTTTCAGAAAGAGGTATAATATGACCCTCCCTCCCTCCCTCTGTATCTCTGTCTCGGTCTGCCTGTCTGTCTATCTGTCTGTCTCTCTCTCTCTGTCTCTATCTCTATCTCCCTCTCTCTTTTTTACTTAGGGTTTTACAAAGTTAGATTCCTAACTTTATTTTTTATTAGATAACAGCTGTTACCTAGATCAATTCATTTGAAAGCCTATTTATTGTTAAGAGATATACAAACAGGGAACAGGATGAAGTTGGAGCCATTTGTGGGCCAGCGATTACATTTGGTCAATTAACTCTGTTTCGTTGATGTTATACTGTACGAACATGTTCCAGACACGAGTCATCCTAGCAATAAAGGATCTCAGATGAAGCAAAGTTCTGAAGGGCGCAGTCAGAGTGTAGTTGCTGCTTGCTGCCGTCTTGTTATGTAGAAGCTCATTTCCCGCTGTCCTCGGAGTGGAGCCAAGTGTGGTACCTTGACAATGTTGGCCTTGTACATGACAGTAAGGCCACCCACATCCCTCCCGTGTTGAAGGCTCTGCTGAAATGACAGATATGTCCAGTCTCTCTCTCTCTCTCTCTCTCTCTCTCTCTCTCTCTCTCTCTCTCTCTCTCTCTCTCTCTCACACACACACACACACACACACACACACACACACACACACACACACACACACACACACACACACACACACACACACACACACACACCTGGTCGAGCACGTCAAAAAATTAAAGAAAGTGCAAAAGTTTTTAACTTGAATAGTCCCGGAGGCATGGCGTATGTCCTATGAGGAGATAGTAAGTGAACTCACCTGTTGGGACTGGAGTACATGAAGAATAGTGAGGGACATGATAACGACATATAAATTTAATACTGAGAGGAAGACAGAGACAGAATGTTTTGGAGATGGGACACAGGAGTAAGAGGACACTACTGTAAGATGAAAACTTAGACGAGTCAGAGATGTCAGGAAGCATTTCTTCAGCCTTAGAGTTGTCAGCAAGTAGAATGATGTGGAGAGTAATGTAGTGGAAGCAAGATCCATACACAGCTTAAAAAAAGGTAGGATAAAGCTCTTGGAGCAGGAGAGAGTAGACCTAGAAGCAAAATGTTTTCAAAAACAAAATCTGGCCTAAGCATAAAATTTCTCATGATATTATCAAAATATCAATAGGACGGCTGAAGGTGTGTCTCGTAAATCAAAAATTTTAATACTGTTGACAGTTTAAAGATTTATGGTTACCCTGAAAAGAATACAAATACACAAATACTTTTAGCTTTATCGCGCCAGATGAAATAAAAAGTATATTGCATATTGAAACAAAAATTCTGAGCCTTTAGCAACAATACAGCATTTATATTTTTAGCAAAACTAAAGTGGTATAATATTTATAATACCGTTAATAAAACATGTATTTCTGTATTAGTGATATATAATTTACTTGTAGTACCATACGGTATATTGAATAATAATCAGCTTTCCCTTCTCTTGTTGTATATTCCTTTCTGAAATACTTTTCATTCTGTTTCATGAAGTGCTAAACTAGTGTTGTTCATTAAGTGCTATAAGTGTGAAGGCTCGATCCTCTGTCCGCCAAGCAACGTGCAGTTTCAGGCGAAATAAAGTGTTAGTTATCATAAGGTTTAATAAGCCTTAGAGGAGGGGATAGAACTCACTGAGATTGTTAAGAGGCGTGTTAAAGGCTTTCAAATTCCGGAAATATTCCCAATGAACACAGTAATGTTCACACTGTGGTCCCGCTGTGCTCCCTACCATCAGTAATGTTCACACTGTGGTCCCGCTGTGCTCCCTACCATCAGTAATGTTCACACTGTGGTCCCGCTGTGGTCCCTACCATCAGTAATGTTCACACTGTGGTCCCGCTGTTCTCCCTACCATCAGTAATGTTCACACTGTGGTCCCGCTGTGGTCCCTACCATCAGTAATGTTCACACTGTGGTCCCGCTGTGGTCCCTACCATCAGTAATGTTCACACTGTGGTCCCGCTGTGGTCCCTACCATCAGTAATGTTCACACTGTGGTCCCGCTGTTCTCCCTACCATCAGTAATGTTCACACTGTGGTCCCGCTGTTCTCCCTACCATCAGTAATGTTCACACTGTGGTCCCGCTGTTCTCCCTACCATCAGTAATGTTCACACTGTGGTCCCGCTGTTCTCCCTACCATCAGTAATGTTCACACTGTGGTCCCGCTGTGGTCCCTACCATCAGTAATGTTCACACTGTGGTCCCGCTGTGGTCCCTACCATCAGTAATGTTCACACTGTGGTCCCGCTGTGCTCCCTACCATCAGTAATGTTCACACTGTGGTCCCGCTGTGGTCCCTACCATCAGTAATGTTCACACTGTGGTCCCGCTGTTCTCCCTACCATCAGTAATGTTCACACTGTGGTCCCGCTGTGCTCCCTACCATCAGTAATGTTCACACTGTGGTCCCGCTGTGCTCCCTACCATCAGTAATGTTCACACTGTGGTCCCGCTGTGCTCCCTACCATCAGTAATGTTCACACTTGTCATCGTTGATGTGATCAAAACTTTGTGAGGCGAGCGTTCGTTAAGAGGAGTGGATGCATCAGTGGAGCCGCTTGGGACCGGTGTTTAAGAAAGTTTTCCCCGCAAGATGCTCTCTTGTAGTCAAGGGCAGTTACCAACTCATCTCTTGTCAAAAACCGTTACGAGCTCTTTTTCAGTAGTCGAGACATATTACGAGCTCTCCTCTCCTAGTCAAGAGCAGTTAGCAACTCTTCTCTTAGTTGTCAAGAACCACTAGAGCTATCATGAACCATTACTGTCCTTGTAGTCAAGAGTAGTTACAAGCTTACCTTGTAGTCAAGCGAAGTTACCACTTCTTTTCTTGTAGCGAAAACCATTACCAGTTCTTCCATGGCTGCGTTTCATAGACAACAGTCTAGCTATGGTGTCGAGAAGACTATTGATCCGTCAATCAACTTCACTGTTTTCAGAGAACGTGATGGTTGCCTTTCTTTTCTACACGTACGTCTTTGTAGGAACAAAAACAAACTGGATTTTAAGGTTTACATAGCGACTACTAATACAGATGACCTGTTAAATTTCCTTGTCATACAGTGCCGCAGTTACAAAGGTGTCATCATTGTATTCTATTTGAAAGCAAATGAGATCTCTAGCACCGACTTCTTCGGAGAGGAGTGTAGCTATAAACCTGGAGGGTATTCCGAGGGTCACCGACCCCCGACCCGGTCCGTGACCAGGCCTCGCGGTGGATCAGAGCCTGATCAACCAGGCTGTTACTGCTGGCCGCACGCAAACCGACGTACGAACCACAGCTCGGCTGGTCAGCTACTTTAATACCCAATGTACTTCAGTAATAATTGCTAGAGAAAAGCAGAGGAAATCATGCAGTTTACAAGATCAAGTCACAGGATATATATTTAGTATTTCCACTGAACCACTCTTGTAAAGAGTCAAATAAAAGTAGTAAATATTACATCCAGCATTAGCAAGAATTTGGTTAATCAGAGAGACACAACGCAGAAAAAAGCTAAGGTTGGTATCCACATACCAAATAAAAAAAATGCTTATACTATTCACCGGAACTCCCACAAACATCTCATGTACTTCAAGGACACCAAATAGATAACTAGGAAAATTGTAGGGCACAACAGATGTTGTTTAGTCACTGATCTTACTGCGACAAAAGTTATACAAAATTTTGGGAGTTTCATGACTTCCAATGTTCCCTCTAGGTCCTAGAGTCTTGGATGATCAGACCCGAGTCCTACACAGTCCCGGTCCCACATGCGGGACTTCTACTTTATTTCTCTGTATTAGATTGCAAGAGCCTACTTCATAAATGTCTTAATAGAACTTTAGGAGTCTTACTCACATGTCTGTGTTTATACACCATTTATAACTTTTCAAGTTGTCTTGATAAGTTACTTCTCTGGTTTTCAAGTTACCTCGTCTTGTCTCGTTGTCATAAAAAGTTACCCACTCCACTTTACAAATGTACAAAATGCAGCCATTAATTAGAAGAGGCTTAAGACTCTTAAGAATTCATTTAATTCTCTTGGCAAGTGGCGAGAAAATTCTCTCAGGAACTTTTCTGCATGATAACAAAGACAAGGGACGAGCTTGTCTTCAGTGACGTAGCCGACTATTGTAATTAGCAAAAAATTTAGTCGTTTAGTGAAAGATGAAGTTCTGAAATTCTGCACATAAGATAATAAAAATCTGAAAAAGTATATACTTATTTGATTTTTTTTTGTTGGTAGAAAATGGAGTCGGCCGAGAAGTGGTAATTTACAGACATATTTAATAGGATAACCTTATTGCTACGACGTTTCTCACACACACTGGGGGGGGGGGAAGAATCATTGAGTATTTTCCCTGCTTAGAATATCTTTGAATTACGGTTACTACAGTTCATCTTCGAAATATTTTTGAATTGCATACATTTCCGTCGTTTTAATTTTCCTAAATATGTGATATATATTTTTGTAGGATGCTTCTAATAGAAGACTAAATCGTCCTCTCACTTCGATGATACACACAGCGTAACGTCTCACCCTGTCAGGACCCTTCAGGAGGAGAGTCTCCAGGTTGGTAAAGGACTTTTGATTCCAGAAACTGGAGTAACCCTTCCGCTCCTCGAATCAAACTTGACTACACCCGGAAGTCCCGATTGCCTAGACGATGTACTAATTTAAAGCTTTACCATATCACTTGTGAATAATCATAATAATAATAATAATAAAAAATATTATAAATAATAATTATAATGTGAATAAATATAATAATTATATTTATAATAAATAGTAATTATAATATTATAAAATTATTATAATAAAATATTATTATTGTTATTAATTACTCTCTTGGAAGATGCGACTGCTTTTGCGCTTCGACTGCTTGCTTCAAGAGTAGGTATGATTCAACCCTGGCATATGAGATGTAGGTCTGTGTGGTAATTAACCGTCTATGGTGAGGATGTGCGAAACATCGCTTACCGTAAGACGAGTTTGTGGGTTACATGAACAGTATCTGCGAGCGTGTACTTCCTGTCTCTTATTTAACTTGCGAAGCATCTGTATCTTTAATATATTTGGCTTGCTGCCTTTCTCCTGCCAGCTGCCTTTCTCCTGCCAGCTGCCTTTCTCCTGCCAGCTGCCTTTCTCCTGCCAGCTGCCTTTCTCCTGCCAGCTGCCTTTCTCCTGCCAGCTGCCTTTCTCCTGCCAGCTGCCTTTCTCCTGCCAGCTGCCTTTCTCCTGCCAGCTGCCTTTCTCCTGCCAGCTGCCTTTCTCCTGCCAGCTGCCTTTCTCCTGCCTGCTGCCTTTCTCCTGCCAGCTGCCTTTCTCCTGCCAGCTGCCTTTCTCCTGCCAGCTGCCTTTCTCCTGCCTGCTGCCTTTCTCCTGCCAGCTGCCTTTCTCCTGCCAGCTGCCTTTCTCCTGCCAGCTGCCTTTCTCCTGCCAGCTGCCTTTCTCCTGCCAGCTGCCTTTCTCCTGCCAGCTGCCTTTCTCCTGCCTGCTGCCTTTCTCCTGCCAGCTGCCTTTCTCCTGCCAGCTGCCTTTCTCCTGCCAGCTGCCTTTCTCCTGCCTGCTGCCTTTCTCCTGCCTGCTGCCTTTCTCCTGCCTGCTGCCTTTCTCCTGCCTGCTGCCTTTCTCCTGCCTGCTGCCTTTCTCCTGCCTGCTGCCTTTCTCCTGCCTGCTGCCTTTCTCCTGCCAGCTGCCTTTCTCCTGCCAGCTGCCTTTCTCCTGCCAGCTGCCTTTCTCCTGCCAGCTGCCTTTCTCCTGCCAGCTGCCTTTCTCCTGCCAGCTGCCTTTCTCCTGCCTGCTGCCTTTCTCCTGCCAGCTGCCTTTCTCCTGCCAGCTGCCTTTCTCCTGCCAGCTGCCTTTCTCCTGCCAGCTGCCTTTCTCCTGCCTGCTGCCTTTCTCCTGCCTGCTGCCTTTCTCCTGCCTGCTGCCTTTCTCCTGCCAGCTGCCTTTCTCCTGCCAGCTGCCTTTCTCCTGCCAGCTGCCTTTCTCCTGCCAGCTGCCTTTCTCCTGCCAGCTGCCTTTCTCCTGCCAGCTGCCTTTCTCCTGCCAGCTGCCTTTCTCCTGCCTGCTGTCTTTCTCCTGCCAGCTGCCTTTCTCCTGCCAGCTGCCTTTCTCCTGCCAGCTGCCTTTCTCCTGCCAGCTGCCTTTCTCCTGCCTGCTGCCTTTCTCCTGCCTGCTGCCTTTCTCCTGCCTGCTGCCTTTCTCCTGCCAGCTGCCTTTCTCCTGCCAGCTGCCTTTCTCCTGCCAGCTGCCTTTCTCCTGCCAGCTGCCTTTCTCCTGCCAGCTGCCTTTCTCCTGCCTGCTGCCTTTCTCCTGCCTGCTGCCTTTCTCCTGCCTGCTGCCTTTCTCCTGCCAGCTGCCTTTCTCCTGCCAGCTGCCTTTCTCCTGCCAGCTGCCTTTCTCCTGCCAGCTGCCTTTCTCCTGCCAGCTGCCTTTCTCCTGCCAGCTGCCTTTCTCCTGCCTGCTGCCTTTCTCCTGCCAGCTGCCTTTCTCCTGCCAGCTGCCTTTCTCCTGCCAGCTGCCTTTCTCCTGCCAGCTGCCTTTCTCCTGCCAGCTGCCTTTCTCCTGCCTGCTGCCTTTCTCCTGCCTGCTGCCTTTCTCCTGCCAGCTGCCTTTCTCCTGCCAGCTGCCTTTCTCCTGCCAGCTGCCTTTCTCCTGCCAGCTGCCTTTCTCCTGCCAGCTGCCTTTCTCCTGCCAGCTGCCTTTCTCCTGCCAGCTGCCTTTCTCCTGCCAGCTGCCTTTCTCCTGCCAGCTGCCTTTCTCCTGCCTGCTGCCTTTCTCCTGCCTGCTGCCTTTCTCCTGCCTGCTGCCTTTCTCCTGCCAGCTGCCTTTCTCCTGCCAGCTGCCTTTCTCCTGCCAGCTGCCTTTCTCCTGCCAGCTGCCTTTCTCCTGCCTGCTGCCTTTCTCCTGCCAGCTGCCTTTCTCCTGCCTGCTGCCTTTCTCCTGCCAGCTGCCTTTCTCCTGCCAGCTGCCTTTCTCCTGCCAACTGCCTTTCTCCTGCCAGCTGCCTTTCTCCTGCCAGCTGCCTTTCTCCTGCCAGCTGCCTTTCTCCTGCCAGCTGCCTTTCTCCTGCCTGCTGCCTTTCTCCTGCCTGCTACCTTTCTCCTGGCTGTTACCTTTCTCCTGGCTGCTACCTTTCTCCCTCCTGCTGCCTTTCTCCTGGCTTACTCCTTTTCTCCTGGCTTGCTACCTTTCTCATAGTCTGCTTGTTACTGTTCTCCTGGCCTGCTGCTTCTGTCCTAGCTTGCAGCCTTTCTCCTGACCTTCTGCTGTTCTCCTATCCTGTTGTCTATTTGCTGCCTTCTCCTTGTTTGGCACCATTATCCTGGCCTGGTGCCATTCTTCTTACTTGCTGGCCCACTGCCTTCCTCCTGGCCTGCTGCCTTTCGCCTTTCTTTTTGCCTTTTCCTTGTTTGCTGCCTCTCTCCTGGGTTGCTGTCTCTCTTCTGGCCCGCTGCCTTTCTCCTGGGATGCTCTTTCTCCTTTCCTGCCGCCATTTCCTTTCCTGCCGCCATTTCCTTTCCTGCTGCCTTTCTCCTGACCTGCTGCCTTTCTCTTGACCTGCTTCCTTTCTCCTGACCTGCTTCCTTTCTCCTGACCTGCTGCCTTTCTCTTGACCTGCTGCCTTTCTCTTGACCTGCTCCCTTTCTCCTGACCTGCTGCCTTTCTCCTGTGTTGCTGTCTCTTCTGGCCTGGTGCCTTTCTCTTGCCTGTTGCCTTTTCTAATACCTACTGAATTTCCTGGCTTGATGTTTTTTTCTTGATCTGTTGTTGTTCTTCTGGCCTTTCTCCTAAGCAGCAGTCTTTCTCCTAGTCTACTGCCTTTTTGGGGTCTGCTGCTTTTCACATAGCCTTAATTAACATCCAGGATGCTGAAGAAAAATTCACAAATGCACATCAAGAATGTATTTGACATGTTTACCACATAGAAAAAAATGTGAAAATCTACAAACTAAAGTTCTGTGTATCTAAGAATGATGATCGTATGTGCAAATGTTTTGTAATCTAAAATCACGCCTTTTCTTCTAAGCTTCTGGAAGTGTAGTGCGCATTTTGACTTGAGAATAATGAAAAGAATACTTAACAAACCTCGTTGATGGCCACCACTGCTCAAAAACAGAAGCGTGGAGCAAGGTCATGACCACATCGTGTGAGGGAGTTACCTGAAGTCACAACATCGTGACCACACCTTATACCTTATATGAAGTGGCCGGCTACCACGAGCTCATGACCATACCTTGTTTGGAGCGGCCGGCAGCCACGAGCTCATTATTACACTTCGTAAATAGCTGAGTTCGGCATAATTACATCTTCTAAAAAGCAGGATGGAGCCAGGACAACGCGATCGTAAGAGTTTATTAAGTCTCCAGTGGACCGCATTCAACACTCTCTCAAAACTCACAAAAGCATAAGAGAATAAGCCTTATTCAATTAGGCAATGCTGAGGATTATTAAGATTATTTATAAAAAACATTCTTAACATCCTTTTTCGGGATGAAATTATTGCTGCTCTGGTGACAAAGTTCTACGTCATCATTTTGCAGATATTCACAAAACAGTAAATAGAAATCTCGGTTAAGAAAAGATTCATGTATGCAAAAGAAGATTTTCTGGAAACGTTCCGCTGTTTGTTGAGTTTTATAATGTCTTGGCTTTATAAAGCTCTAAGCAGAGGTAAATATGCGAGCTAGTTCTGGTAAGGTGAGAGATACGCAGTTATATGGAACCTCTTTTGTAGACGTTTTGTTCACACAGTTCGCTCTCTCATTCTTTTGTAACTTGATAAAGCCCAGGGTATCACATAATTTCTTACACGTTTGCTTACCATAGTGTCAATACCTAATATCAACTCATTCTCACAAGCTTGTTCTCCATTGTTTATGTTCATACTATTGTTATTGGTATGGTATTTGGATGCAGAAGGTTAAGTTAGGTAATATTCGTCAGGTAACAGGACAAGTGTTTCCTGACGCGGGTCTTAGTCAGATGATGACCCGCCATTTGAGCTTTTGGTCATCTGACCAAGGCCTTCCGCTAGCTTACCGGTCCACCCCTTCAAGAATTATGGTCAGATTAATAACCATTTAGTAATGGATGCAGAAGTTATGGTATCTGTGAAATATTATGCAAATGCAGGCAGAATAAAACACTTCGTAATAAGTATATAATTATTTATATATGTATATTTATATATTTTCACTCTTTACACTCGCTCCACAGGATAATAAATGAGAAAATTATGTTCACGGTATATGAAATAGCGACAAAATTCACTGTATTAAAAAAATGAACATCAATTATGACACTGATTTTTAATGCATGGGAGGGGAGAGGAAAGGAAGGGGGTTCTGGGTGGGTTTGAGAGACTGGGTCTAAGAGGGGAGGGAGAGAGTTATAGATGGAAAGGAGGGAAGGAGGGTGTTGGTGAGCCTCTCCGTGCAAGAAGACTATAGAGATCTCATCATCACAGCCAGACCTGAAACACAGAAACGACTGCATGAGGGTAAAGAATAAATTTCTCTGCTTCTTTGTAATCAAAAAGTAAACGAAAAAAACATGAAAACCACAGCTTCGGAATCGAACACACACACACACACACACACACACACACACACACACACACACACACACACACACACACACACACACACACACACACACACACACACACACACTCGCACACTCTCACACACACTCACACACACTCTCACACACACACACACACACACACACACACACACACACACACACACATACACACACATACACACACATACACACACACACATACACACAGGCACATCAGGAAGAAAACAACAATCAAAGACCAGATAATCAGGCTGAGGAAGGCAGGAGGGGAGTTCAGAAGCAATGACCTTGAAGGCTGTGAGGAGCTCAACATGAAATTCAAAGTATTCACAGTGAAGACAAGAATGATTCCAGAAAGACGGACAGGTGGGATACACCAACAGGTGCTGGACACGATGCATATAACCGAGGAGGAGGTGAAGAGGCTTCTAAGTGAACTAGATTTCTCAAAGACGATGGGGCCGGATAACATCACTCCTTGGGTTCTCAGAGAGGGAGCAGAGGCGCTGTGTGTACCACTAACAAGAATCTTCAAGGCATCTATCGAAACAGGGCGACTACCTGAGGTATGAAAGACAGCAAATGTAGTCCCAGTTTTTAAGACAGGGGACAGATATGGAACATTAAACTGTAGACCAGTGTCACTGACATGAATTGTATGCAAAGTTATGGAGAACATTATCAGGAGAAGAGTGGCGGACCACCTAGGAAGGAATGAGCTTATGAAATTAAGACACATGTGCAACATCTTTATTGTTGACGTCTCGCCATCCAGTGGCTTTATCAATACAAATTCCAGGACATAACTTGAAGACACATGTTGCACATGTCTTAATTTCATCTTGTCGGTATTGTATGCCATTCTTATACAACTTGGGAGACACTGCAACATCATGTAATCTTGATTCTGAGGACATGTACATAACCTTCACGACTACGACAACTACTTTTACAACTAACCCATCTCTTTGGGTAGGACCTACTTCCACTGGGAAATCCCGCCTACCAGTGACTATGCCCTCGTCTGCTACACGTCCCATTCCACCTGACGTTAGTATATAAGCGCCAGGCGCCTTGCTTCTGCTTCAGAATCTCCACGACACGGTGCTCTTCGCACCTACTCCAAGGTTGAGGGACTGATTACCTCATCTTCTGTACATAGTTTTACTGTCTTCAAGTTATGTCCTGGAATTTGTATTGATAAAGCCACTGGATGGCGAAACGTCTACAATAAAGATACCCAGATGTTGCACATGTCTTAATTTCATCTTGTCGGTATTGTATACAATTCTAATACGAATGAGCTTATAAACCACAGCCCTGCGTCACAAACCTACTAAAATTCTATAACAAGGTGACAGCAGTAAGACAAGAGAGAGAGAGTGGGGTGGGCAGATTGCGTTTTCTTGGACTGTTTAAAAGGCTTTTGAAAGTTCCACACAAGAGACTAGTGCAAAAGCTGAAGGACCAGGCAGATATAACAGGGAAAGCACTGCAATGAATCAGAGAATACCTGTCGGGAAGGCAGCAGCGAGTCATGGTACGTGACGGGATGTCAGACTGGGCGCCTGTGACGAACGGGGTTCTACAGGGGTCAGTCTTAGGACCGGTGCTGTTCCTGGTATATGTGAAGGACATGACAGATGGAAAAGGTTCTTGTAGCGTGTATAATACCGAGCACATCTCGTGAGGCGTACATCAACAAAATAACTACTGCAGCAGTTATTTGGTTGATGTACCCGACTAGCGAACCTAAGAATAGCATTCTGACAACTCAGTAAGGAACCATACCATGCCCTGTGTGCACTGCGTACGTCAGGCCCATACTGGAAGACGCAGCTCCAGTTTGGAACCCTCACTGGCCAAGCACGTCAGGAAACTAAAAGTGCAAAGGTTCGCAACAAGACTAGTCCAGGAGCTGAGGCGTATGTGCTACGAGGAGAGGGTAAGAACTCAACCTGAAGACACGGGAGGACGGGAAGGGTAGAGGGACATGATAACGACACACAAAATACTGAGAGAAATCGACAAGGTGGACAGACAGGATGTTTCATAGATGGGACACAGCAACAATGCGACATAATTGGAAGCTGAAGACTCAGATGAGTCACGGGGATGTTAGGAAGTATTTCTGCAGATACAGAGTTGTCAGGAAGTGGAAAAGTCTGGAAAGTGCGGTTGTGGAGGCAGGAACCATACATAGCTTTAAGAAGAGGTATGATAAAGTTCATGGAGCAGAGAGTAGACCTAGTGGCGACCAGTGAGGAGGAGGGGCCTGGAGCTATGAATCGACCCCTGCAACCTCAATTAGGTGAGTACAATTACGTGAGTACACGCGCGCGCGCGCGCGCGCACACACACACACACACACACACACACACACACACACACACACACACACACACACACACACACACACACACACACACACACACACACACACACATGATAACGACATATAAAATACTGCGCGGAATAGACAAGGTGGACAAAGACGGGATGTTCCAGAGAAGGGACACAGACACAAGAAGTCACAATTGGAAGTTGAAGACTCAGATGAATCAAAGAGATGTTAGGAAGTATTTCTTCAGTCATAGAGTAGTCAGGCCGTGGAATAGCCTAGAAAGTGACGTAGTGGAGGCGGGAACCATACATAGTTTTAAGGCGAGGTATGATAAAACTCATGGGGTAGGGAGAGAGGACCTAGTAGCAATCAGCAAAGAGGCGGGGCCAGGAGCTATGACTCGACACCTGCAACCGCAAATAGGTGAGTACAAATAGGCGAGTACACACAATGTGCACACACACACACACACACACACACACACACACACACACACACACATGATAACGACATATAAAATACTGCGCGGAATAGACAAGGTGGACAAAGACGGGATGTTCCAGAGAAGGGACACAGACACAAGAAGTCACAATTGGAAGTTGAAGACTCAGATGAATCAAAGAGATGTTAGGAAGTATTTCTTCAGTCATAGAGTAGTCAGGCCGTGGAATAGCCTAGAAAGTGACGTAGTGGAGGCGGGAACCATACATAGTTTTAAGGCGAGGTATGATAAAACTCATGGGGTAGGGAGAGAGGACCTAGTAGCAATCAGCAAAGAGGCGGGGCCAGGAGCTATGACTCGACACCTGCAACCGCAAATAGGTGAGTACAAATAGGCGAGTACACACAATGTGCACACACACACACACACACACACACACACACACACACACACACACACACAAATGCAAAGTCATGAAGATAGGGGAAGGGCACAGAAGACCACAGACAGAGTATAGGCTAGGTGGCCAAAGACTGCAAACCTCACTCAAGGAGAAAGATCTTGGGGTGAGTATAACACCGAGCATGTCTCCGGAAGCACACATCAATCAGATAACTGCTGCAGCATATGGGCGCCTGGCAAACCTGAGAACAGCATTCCGACACCTTAGTAAGGAATCATTCAAGACACTGTACACCGTGTATGTCAGGCCCATACTGGAGTATGCAGCACCTGTTTGGAACCCGCACTTGATAAAGCACGTCAAGAAACTAGAGAAAGTACAAAGGTTTGCAACAAGGTTAGTTCCAGAGCTAAGGGGAATGTCCTATGAAGAAAGATTAAGGGAAATCGGCCTGACGACACTGGAGGACAGGAGGGTCAGGGGAGACATGATAACGACATATAAAATACTGCGTGGAATAGACAAGGTGGACAAGGACAGGATGTTCCAGGGAGGGGACACAGAAACAAGAGGCCACAATTGGAAGTTGAAGACACAAATGAGTCAGAGAGATAGTAGGAAGTATTTCTTCAGTCATAGAGTTGTAAGGCAGTGGAATAGCCTAGAAAATGACGTAGTGGAGGCAGGAACCATACACAGTTTTAAGACGAGGTTTGATAAAGCTCATGGAGCGGGGAGAGATAGGGTCTAGTAGCAACCGGTGAAGAGGCGGGGCCAGGAGCTAGGACTCGACCCCTGCAACCACAAATAGGTGAGTACACACGCACATATACAGGATTTCACACCTTCATGTGAATTGACCCTCTAACCCTCCCTTCTCTCCCCGTCTCTTTGTCTCTTTTCCTCTCTTCCTCTCTCCCTCTCTCTCTCTCTCTCTCTCTCTCTCTCTCTCTCTCTCTCTTCTTCTCTCTCTTCTTCTCTCTCTTCTTCTCTCCCTTCCTCTCTCTCTCTTCCTCTCTCTCTCTTCCTCTCTCTCTTCCTCTCTCTCTTCCTCTCTCTCTTCCTCTTCCTCTCTCTTCCTCTCTCTTCCTCTCTCTCTTCCTCTCTCTCTTCCTCTCTCTCTTCCTCTTCCTCTCTCTCTTCGCTCTCTTCCTCTCTCTTTCTCTCTCTCTCTTCTTCGCTCTCTTCCTCTCTCTTTCTCTCTCTCTCTTCTTCGCTCTCTTCCTCTCTCTCTCTCCCTCTCTGTTTTCCCTCCTCATTCTCCCCCCTCTCGCCTATCTTTCCCTTCTCTCCCTCTCTCTCTTTCTCTTTCACTATCTCCCCCTCTCTCTCCTTCTACCTTTCCCCTCTTTCTCTCTCTCTTTCTCTTTCACTAAAAAAAAAAATGATTGGGACTCGTAGGAATCAGGGATCAGATGACAATGGTACTGGTAGGGAGGAATGGATGGAGGAACAGTGGAAAAGGATGGAGCAGGAATGGGAGAGAAAATTAGGAGAGCTTTCTGAAAAAAATGGAGAAAGCTCTCTGCAAAATGGAAAAAGAGGTTGGAGAAGTAGACGAAGAAATGCGAGGCACAAGTTGAAACTGCAGTAGACAGGGTAAGGGTCCTAGAATTTGAGGTAAACAGGCTGAAGCAAGTCTCAGGGGCAGTGACCAGAGAAGACACAGCATATGAAGCTGAGAGGATGAACAGGAAGAAAGGAGATGTGAATTATGCTAAGGTTATATCAGCTTGCAAAGAAGGGTCAGGGAGTAAAAGGGAAGAGCAGCTGGGTGCAGATAGAGAGGGAGATAAGTCAAAAGCTGAGGCACAACCATGCTACCAAGAGCCACTGGAAAAATCAAGGGAGAAAATGACCATATACAGACAGGAACCAGAGTCACAGAGGGAGAGGCAATGGGAGGAGGAAAGGGCAAAATCAGTGTTTATCCATGGGCTTCGGGAGAGAGAGGAAAGGACACACACTGAAAGATGGCAGGAAGAAAGAAAGGAGATTGGGAAAATCATCAGGGAAATAGGGGAAGAAGACATGGACGAGACTGTAAATTTTCAGAGGATAGGGGAGTACCTGAAGGGGAGAAACCTACCGATCAAGCTGATTCTCAGGACAGAAACAGTGAGGAACAGGATCCTCCAAGAGAAACCATGGCGGAAAACTCGGTAGAGTACAAGGTGTTCCTAGACAGAGACAGAACACAGAGAGACAGCAGCTGAGGGAGAGGACAAAAAAGCAAAAGGAGCTAGGAAAGGAAACAAGGATGGAACCAGCAGAGGTCAGTCAGAGCAGAACAGAGAACCAAGGGCAAGCACACACACAACTATCCTCAGAACCCCACAACCTATCACACCATCCCAACACACACTACAATCCATTATCACAGCTTCCACCCAACCCCCAACCATAGAATCCCACAGTATGCTACCAGGTCTCCCACCCCCATAGGCTCCCCAAACCACAGTATTGAAAAGGAAACTGAAGGTATGGTACACAAACGCTGAAGGAATAACAAACAAGTGGGAGGAGTGGCACGAAAGAGTCAGAGACATCACCGGACATCATAGCGCTCACAGAAACCAAGCTTACAGGTATGATAACAGATGCCATCTTTCCAATGGGATACCAGATCCTGAGGAAAGACAGAAGGAACAGGGGGGGTGGAGGAGTGGCACTGCTGATCAAACACCGAAGAAATTTTGATGAGCTGGAGAGAGGAGACAGCGGAGAAGTAAGTGATTACATAGCGGGAATGCTTCACTCTGGAGGTCCCAAGGTGGTAATAGCAGTGATGTATAACCCACCACAGAACAGCAGGAGACCAGGGCATGAGTATGACGAGAGCAATAGAGCGATGGTTGACACTGGCTGCAGTGGCCAGAAGAGCTCATGCATGCAGGGCAAAGCTCCTGATCATGGGCGACTTTAACCACAAGGAGATTGACTGGGAGAACTTGGATGTGGAGAAATTTTCTCCAGGAGGGGGGTATCAGCCCCCTTCAGCCCTTCAGCCCCTTTCAGCCCTGAGTGGCCAGCCCTCAGAAGGGGCGAGCATCTTGTTTACTGCTAGAGTGAGTAATTGATCACAGATGCTATGCGACGTAGTAGTGACCTCTGCTCCTTGCAGCGGTGTTGCAAAGTGTATTTTTATAAGAGACAGTACATCTCTTACTTAGCAGGACAATTAAGGAAAATCCTGCTCCCACTTTATTACCATAGTAAAAATAGTGTACATTGTTGTTTATGCTTAAGACAGCAAGAAACAAACATTCTGCTTTGCTTCATCGAGGAGGTGACAAGGATGCAAGGTACTAGGTCAGCGTTTTTTTTTTTTTTTTTTTGTGCTGGGGGCAGTGACGGCATGGAGCGCTGTAGCGTCTGGCAGACTATCTTTGACTCTACTAAGAGTGACACTAACGCCAGGATAACCAACAAAGAACACTGATCCGTGCGTTAGTGTGGACAAAGTGTCTCACAAAACACGATAAACATAAGAGAGGTGTGATCAGCTTCTCTTGTGATACATTGTGAACAATAAAGACAAATCTTGTGGAACATAGTGTACCAGTGTGCGTTTCCTAGACAATGGAAGACGTGGACATCCAAGGACACTTCAGCTTCTATCAAGTCACCGATATCTGTCGAAGGTGTTGAGAACACCATAGCTCACGTTACAAAGAGCAAGGTATGTTACGAATTTCTTGTAGATCGGGGGATTGCGCAATTCTTGAGTCACAAGGAGTTTGTAATCAACCTATAATCGGCAGTAAGGTGTGGACTTTTGAGTCCAAACAAGTAAGTATTTCGTCAGCCATCATCGAATGAAATATGCTGACAACACCCCCTAGGGGTAATTTATACTTACAAATTGTATCTCTTGACAGCCCACTGTTGTGATGGTTTCGACAGCATCTAGATCTCGTCTGCAGGGGCGGCTGTGTAGACGACTTGCTGTCATTTATCAGCTAAGTGTTCATTATATATATAGTCATAATAAACACAGCAGGTAAGGCCAAAATTCTCAACAGAGTTTTGGTCGTGTTCGAACCGGATAAAGACCACACTGTGGTCCAAATATGTTGTACTACAGTGTACAAATAACCTATGAGCCAAGGTCCTTCGAAAAAAGCTGTAAAACTAGTGTTTTACAATATAAATCAGTATAAATGAGTCCCTCCAGACTCAATCACAGAGAATGGGCAGCCAAAAGAAAACGGGCGCTCACCCAGCGTTCACCCAAAAGAAAACGGGCGCTCACCCAGCGGACACCCAACGAAAACGGGAGCTGGGTGACTCGCCCAACAAGAACACGGGGGATGGTATCCTGCACCCTCCATCAACTGCTCCAATCTGGAGAAATCGCTGATTAAGACAACAACACCACCAAGTGATGTTGTTTGTCTGAGTGTATATATATACACAGTGTTTATAATGTTTATAGACAGAAATTAAGAGACAAGATTGTGTTAAAGTTTGTTTCTTATAGATCTACCTGTTATATTAAAGGAACTTGTATATAAAGTGTAAGCTTTCAAATATATTAACAGTGAAATTTATGTATGTGTAAGTAATATTCATGTGTGATTTACAGTTATACAGTGACATTTAAAGTGTATAGTGAATGAAGTGTATAACATCGTTATTTACGATTAATCATCATGGTCAGGCTGACACAGCACACAAGCCATAAACACCAGACACATGTACCCTGTACCCTTCATGGTCATTGACCCTGAGGTTAAGCTTAGTGGGTCAGTAGTGTCTGACTCGATTATTGCTGACTTAAGCATAACAAAAACTCAGCTGTTTATAGCAGTACAGTGTTTTTTAAACACTCTAAGTGTGGTGCTAGAATTTTCAGTATACCATTAAAATGGCTTGTTTGAAAACTCAGTTTCAGTCTTTACAGACTAAGATTACACAATTAGAAAATCTAATTTCAGTCTGTCTAGGATTAACTCAAGATACAAACATAGATTTTGATGATCTTGAGGTCAAGTTTGAATTATTTACACAACGTATGGAAATAATTAATTCAGACTATACAGATTATGAAAATAATTTTCTTGAATCAGATCCATCTGAGGATGAAATTAAAAATGTTTTGGATACTTTTAGTGATCAACAATTAAGGTGGACAGGAGTACAGGCTATCTGCCGTAAAACTCTGTCACAGAGACCTACTATAACTAGTGGGCAAACACCTGTTACACCTGTAAGAACAACAAGTGTCCCATTACCAAGCCTACCTACATTGTCATTACCTATTTTCCAAGGTCATAATTATGAAGAATTCATTAGTGGTTTTCAATCCATAGTAAATTCACGAACTGACAGACGAGATTGCTAAGTACAATTACCTTAAATGTCTTGTGAAGGGAGAACCCTATGAACTGATTAAGTCATTTCCGGTGATCAAAGGCAATTATCAAATAGCCTTACGTGTCTTAGCAGACAATTACTTCGATGCTGACAAGGCTAGAGTTAGACATGCAGTTTTAATATCAAGCTTGAAGCCACCCAAACATTGTTTTTCAGACTTACAGGCATTTAGAATTACATTAGACAATAGTCTCAGATCTCTAGATGCTAAATATGACCTAAGACAATGTGATTGGTTTATCAGTGATATTGTACAAGATAAGTTGTCACCACAAACTATTGAACGATTAAATATTATGTTCAATAAACGCTATTTCACTTGTGAGGAAATTAGCAATGGTTTACAAACAATAGTTTCATGCATGCAAGCAACGAGACAAGATGAAAAATCCACTAATCCAGTGGATAATAAACCTTCAACTCAGTATAAAAAGAGTATACCTACTCCCACTAAACCACATAATGGGAAATCCCATATAGGCATTTATCAAGCTGTGAATACAATAGACAGTAAACAGACTGTCATACACAAACGTACTCCAAAATGTGTACTTTGTGATGGAACACATTGGGCACAGTATTGTAATCAATACACATCAATGGAGGCACGTAAACAACGTGTTCATCAGCTGAAAAGATGCATCAAGTGTTTAGGTGAACACAAGGGAGGAAAATGCTCACTGAAGAAGTGTTTTAAATGCAAGGGTATGCATCATACAGCATTATGCCCAAATACTTTTGCTGAACAGCAGCAGACTTCCACAGAATCAGGAAGTCAACAAGCAACAGCATTAAATGTGAGAGATAAGTTTAAAGCAACTGCTCTCCCGATAGCTCGAGTTGAGTTATCTAATAAATTACACAAAACCAATGTGCTAACACTATTTGATCAAGGTTCACAAAGGTCCTTCATAAGAAGATCAGTGTTGCAGAAACTGAATAAACAACCCTATGCCAAAATACAGTTAGATATAGCTGGTTTTTTCCACAATTCTGGTAAACAGTTATATGACCTAGCCAGAATCACTGTTGGTCTAGGAAACAGGAAAAAGACAGTAGAAGCTGTGGTAGTAGCTGATTTGCCTAAGTCTGTGCAGATCCAGGGATTAAAAGAAACAGTTGCAGCACTGAAAGCAGCTAAGGTCAAGTTAGCCTGTCCTGACATACAGACGGACACAATTAGTCCAATTGATTTAATCATTGGAAGTGATTATTATCACTGTTTTGTGCAAAATATAGTAAGTAAACATGATGTTCACTTGCTGAAAACAGCAGGAGGCCACATGATATGTGGTCCCATTCCCTCTCAAAGTGGGAAAGAAGCTGATATTGATTCAGTGGAAAATGTACTAGTTACGAGAATAACCGCTGATCATGTACCACAGCAAAAATTATCATTACTGGAAGAAATGAATGAACCAGTTGATAAGTTGTGGGATTTAGATACGATAGGTATTGATGTAAATAAACCAAGCCCACAAGAGTCTCAGACTTATAACCAATATTTGGACACTGTCAAATATAAAGATGGACAGTATTGGGTTAGGTTACCATGGAAATTAAATCCACCACATCTGCCTAGCAATTATCGCATGGCTTTCGGACAGATGAAAGCACAAATACATGAGCTCAGGAAGAATCCAGAGCTACTGACTGTCTATGATAATATCATACAAGAACAGTTGGACAATAAATTCATTGAGGAAATAGTTGAAGATAAGTTGAAGACAAACGCTCATTATCTCCCGCACCATGGAGTCAGAAAAGATTCTGAAACCACTCCACTACGTGTTGTATATAATTGCAGCGCACGTGCAAATAAAGATGTAGCAAGTCTTAATGACTGTCTGATGACCGGACCCTCACTAACTGAGAAGCTTGGAGACGTGCTTATGAAATTTCGCACAAACCCATATGCCTACACGGCTGATATTTCCAAGGCTTTCTTAAGAGTAGGACTACAAGAAATAGAAAATAGTCAACAACAGACCTCTAACTTATGTTACCGATGATCTGGACAATTTAGAAGTGTTAAGTCCATCTCATTTACTCCATGGCAGAAGGCTCGAACCTGTTCCTCCCATGAATGATAAAGAAATCATAGAGGATCCTACTTATTTCGAACCTGAGCAACTCAGACGTAAATTCAAACACCTTAATAAAGTGATTGAACGTTGGGAGAAAATTTGGCGAGAAGACTATCTCACCTCATTGAGAGAACACTTCTATGGAGCTGGTGTTCCTGAAAATCATAAGTCCTTAAGACCTGGTGACATAGTGATTATCGACAATGATGGTCCGAGGTCCCAATGGCCACTTGGAAAAATTGTGACCATATATCCTGATGCAAATGGAATCATCAGGACAGTTGATGTTTTGAGCAAAGGTGTAGTGAATAAGCGGACAATAAATAAACTAGTGCCGTTAGAATTACACAGTGTTGAAAACAAAATTAGTGATTCTCCAGAAACCACACAGACTAAAGCTGTTCAGAAAAGACAAGCAGCAGTGGTGGCGAGTGAGAAAATTAAATTAATGTTAAGTGATGAATAGTTCACCTGCAGCGAACCTCCGCCGCCCCCCAGTGTGGAGAAATTTTCTCCAGGAGGGGGGTATCAGCCCCCTTCAGCCCTTCAGCCCCTTTCAGCCCTGAGTGGCCAGCCCTCAGAAGGGGCGAGCGTCTTGTTTACTGCTAGAGTGAGTAATTGATCACAGATGCTATGCGACGTAGTAGTGACCTCTGCTCCTTGCAGCGGTGTTGCAAAGTGTATTTTTATAAGAGACAGTACATCTCTTACTTAGCAGGACAATTAAGGAAAATCCTGCTCCCACTTTATTACCATAGTAAAAATAGTCTACATTGTTGTTTATGCTTAAGACAGCAAGAAACAAACATTCTGCTTTGCTTCATCGAGGAGGTGACAAGGATGCAAGGTACTTGGTCAGCGTTTTTTTTTTTTTTTTTTTTGTGCTGGGGGCAGTGACGGCATGGAGCGCTGTAGCGTCTGGCAGACTATCTTTGACTCTACTAAGAGTGACACTAACGCCAGGATAACCAACAAAGAACAATGATCCGTGCGTTAGTGTGGACAAAGTGTCTCACAAAACACGATAAACATAAGAGAGGTGTGATCAGCTTCTCTTGTGATACATTGTGAACAATAAAGACAAATCTTGTGGAACATAGTGTACCAGTGTGCGTTTCCTAGACAATGGAAGACGTGGACATCCAAGGACACTTCAGCTTCTATCAAGTCACCGATATCTGTCGAAGGTGTTGAGAACACCATAGCTCACGTTACAAAGAGCAAAGTATGTTACGAATTTCTTGTAGATCGGGGGATTGCGCAATTCTTGAGTCACAAGGAGTTTGTAATCAACCTATAATCGGCAGTAAGGTGTGGACTTTTGAGTCCAAACAAGTAAGTATTTCGTCAGCCATCATCGAATGAAATATGCTGACATAACACCCCCTAGGGGTAATTTATACTTACAAATTGTATCTCTTGACAGCCCACTGTTGTGATGGTTTCGACAGCATCTAGACCTCGTCTGCAGGGGCGGCTGTGTAGACGACTTGCTGTCATTTATCAGCTAAGTGTTCATTATATATATAGTCATAATAAACACAGCAGGTAAGGCCAAAATTCTCAACATTGGAGCCACATGGGGGCCAAGATACATGGAGGGCTAAGATGATGGAGGTGGTACTGGAAATCTTCATATACCAACACGTAAGGGACACTACAAGAGAGAGAGGAGAGGATGAACCAGCAAGACTGGACTTAGTATTCACCTTGAGCAGTGCAGATATTGAGGACATCACATATGAAAGACCCCTTGGGACAAGCGATCATGTGGTTTTGAGCTTCGAATACACAGTAGAGCTACAAGTGGAGAGGGAAGCAGGAAGGCCAGGATAAATGAAACCAAACTACAGGAAAGGGGACTACACGGGAATGAGGAACTTCCTGAACGAGGTTCAGTGGGACAGAGAACTGGCAGGGAAGCCAGTTAATGAGATGGAGTATGTAGCAACAATGTGCAAGGAGGCTGAGGAGAGGTTTGTACCCAAGGGAAACAGGAATAATGAAAAAGCCAGGATGAACCCATGGTTCACCCTAAGGTGCAAGGAGGCAAAAACCAAGTGTGCTAGGGAATGGAAGAAATATAGAAGGAAAAGGACCCAAGAGAATAAGGAGAGCAGTCGTAGAGCCAGAAACGAATATGCACAGATAAGAAGGGTGGCCCAATGACAATATGAAAACGACATAGCAGCGAAAGCCAAATCTGGCCCCGAAGCTGTTAAACAGCCACATCAGGAGGAAAACAGTCAAGGACCAGGTAATCAGGCTAAGGAAGGAAGGAGGAGAGACAACAAGAAATGACCGTGAAGTATGTGAGGAGCTCAACAAGAGATTCAAAGAAGTGTTCACAGAGGAGACAGAAGGGGCTCCAGAGGGACGGAGAGGTGTGGCACATCACCAGGTGCTGGACACGGTACACACAACCGAGGAAGAAGTGAAGAGGCTTCTGAGTGAGCTAGATACCTCAAAGGCAATGGGGCCAGATAACCTCTCTCCATGGGTCCTGAGAGAGGGAGCAGAGGCGCTATGTGTACCCTTAACAACAATATTCAATAAATTAGACACATGTGCAACTCTTGGGTATCTTTATTGAGGAAACGTTTCGCCACACAGTGGCTTCATCAGTCCATACAAAGGAGAATCTTGAAGAATAGGAGGAGAATGAGGTAATCAGTCCCTCAACCTAGAGTCGATGTGGTCAGTCCATCAATCTTGAATAGAATACGGCATACGTGCTGAGAAGGAGCTTATAAACCGTTGGCAGGAGAGGTGCAGCAGTCAGAGGCAGTGTAACACTTGTTCAATGTTGAAGTAGGTCGTGCCCAAGAATTAGGCAAGCGAAGAATTCCCAAGTATTAAGATCCCAAGAAGATGCAGTGTCTGACAGGTTTGTAGATGAATGGTTCAGAGAACCGACATGTTGATAAATTAGACACATGTGCAACTCTTGGGTATCTTTATTGAGGAAACGTTTCGCCACACAGTGGCTTCATCAGTCCATACAAAGGAGAATCTTGAAGAATAGGAGGAGAATGAGGTAATCAGTCCCAATGGTTCTCTGAACCATTCATCTACAAACCTGTCACACACTGCATCTTCTTGGGATCTTAATACTTGGGAATTCTTCGCTTGCCTAATTCTTGGGCACGACCTACTTCAACACTGAACAAGTGTTACACTGCCTCTGACTGCTGCACCTCTCCTGCCAACGGTTTATAAGCTCCTTCTCAGCACGTATGCCGTATTCTATTCAAGATTGATGGACTGACCACATCGACTCTAGGTTGAGGGACTGATTACCTCATTCTCCTCCTATTCTTCAAGATTCTCCTTTGTATGGACTGATGAAGCCACTGTGTGGCGAAACGTTTCCTCAATAAAGATACCCAAGAGTTGCACATGTGTCTAATTTATCAACATGTCGGTTCTCTGAACCATTCATCTACAAACAATATTCAATACATCTATCGAAACAGGATGATTGCCTGAGGCATGGAAGACAGCAAATGTAGTCCCAATCTTTAAAAAAAGGAGACAAACATGAAGCACTAAACTACAGACCAGTGTCACTGACATGTATAGTATACAAAGTAATGGAGAAGATTGTCAGGAGAAGAGTGGTGGAACATCTAGAAAGGAATGATCTCATCAACAGCAGCCAACATGGTTTAAGGGACGGGAAATCCTGTGTCAAAAACCTACTGGAGTTCTATGACATGGTGACAGCAGTAAAACAAGAGAAAGAGGGGTGGGTGGATTGCATTTTCTTGGACTGCAAGAAGGCGTTTGACACAGTTACACACAAGAGATAGTGCAAAAATTGGAGGACCAAGCAGGGATAACAGGGAAGGCACTACAATGGATCAGGGAATATTTGTCAGGAAGACAGCAGCGAGTAATGGTACATGGCGAGATGTCAGAGTGGGCACCTGTGACCAGCGGGGTCCCACAGGAGTCAGTCCTAGGACCAGTGCTGTTTTTGGTATTTGTGAACGACATGACAGAAGGAATAAACTCTGAGGTGTCCCTGTTTGCAGATGACGTAAAGTTGAAGAGAAGAATTCATTCGGTCGAAGACCAGGCAGAACTACAAAGGGATCTGGACAGGCTGCAGACCTGGTCCAGCAATTGGCTCCTGGAGTTCAATCCCCCCAAGTGCAAAGTCATGAAGATTGGGGAAGGGCAAAGAAGACCGCAGACGGAGTACAGTCTTGGGGGCCGGAGACTTCAAACCTCACTCAAGGAAAAAGATCTTGGTGAGTATAACACCAGGCACATCTCCTGAAGCGCACATCAACCAAATAACTGCTGCAGCATATGGGCGCCTGGCAAACCTCAGAACAGCATTCCGACATCTTAATAAGGAGTCGTTCAGGACCCTGTACACCGTGTACGTTAGGCCCATATTGGAGTATGCGGCACCAGTTTGGAACCCACACCTAGCCAAGCATGTAAAGAAACTAGAGAAAGTGCAAAGGTTTGCCACAAGACTAATCCCAGAGCTAAGAGGTATGTCCTACGAGGAGAGGCTAAGGGAAATCAACCTGACGACACTGGAGGACAGGAGAGATAGGGGGGACATGATAACGACTTACAAAATACTGAGAGGAATTGACAAGGTGGACAAAGACAGGATGTTCCAGAGACTGGACACAGCAACAAGGGGATACAGTTGGAAGTTGAAGACACAGATGAATCACAGGGATGTTAGGAAGTATTTCTTCAGCAACAGAGTAGTCAGGAAGTGGAATAGTTTGGGAAGCGATGTAGTGGAGGCAGGATCCATACATAGGTTTAAGCATAGGTACGATAAAGCTCATGGTTCAGGGAGAGTGACCTAGTGGTGACCAGTGAAGAGGCGGGGCCAGGAGCTTGGACTCGACCCCTGCAACCTCAACTAGGTGAGTACAACTAGGTGAGTACACACACACAGGCAAACCTGGCAAACCTGAGAAAAGCGTTACGATACCTTAGTATCGGAACGCTGTTCTCACGTTTGCCAGGAATCGTTCTCGACACTGTATGCCGTGTACGTCAGGCCCATACTGGAGTATGCAGCACCAGTTTGGAACCCACACTTGATCAAGCACGTCAAGAAATTAAAGAAAGTGCAAATGTTTGCGACAAGGTTAGTTCCAGAGTTTTGAGACTCTCTGACCGCGGGTTCAAATCTCGCCCGTGGTATGGTTAGTTCCAGAGCTAAGGGTAATGTCCTATGAAGAAAGGTTATGAGAAATCGGCCTGACGACACTGGAGGACAGAAGGGTTAGGGGAGACATGATAACAACATACAAAATACTGCGTGGAATAGACAAGGTGGACAGAGTCAGGATGTTCCAGAGAGGGGACAGAGAAACAAAGGGTCACAATTGGAAGTTGAAGACCCAGATGAGTCAAAGAGGTGTTAGGAAGTATTTCTTCAGTCACAGAGTAGTCAGGAAGTGGAATAGCCTAGCAAATGAGGTAGTGGAGGCAGGAACCATACATAGGTTTAAGATGAGGTATGATAAAGCTCATGGAGCAGGGAGAAAGAGGCTCTAGTAGCACTCGGTGAAGAGGCGGGGCCAGGAGCTGAGTCTCGACCCCTGCAACCACAATTAGGTGAATACAATTAGGTGAGTGAGTAGTCTCTCTCACACACACAGGATCCATACATAGCTTTAAGAAGAGATATGATAAAGCTCATGGAGCAGGAAGAATGGCCCAGTAGTGGCCAGTGAAGAGGAGGGGCTAGGAGCTCCGACTCGACCCCTTCAACCACAACTAGGTGAATACAACTAGGTAAGAACACACACAAACACACACATTACAGCATCAGTATGCTGCAGTCACTGTCCTAAGCTGTCTCGAAATTAGCGTGGGGTGTTACTGAGCACCATGGCCTGCTATAGTGTTTTGGAATCTCGGGTTAAAGTGTTGAAGAAGCAGGTTCTACTTCTTCAGGAGGAAAATAGGAGGCTGAAGCTTTGCCTAGATGGGCTTTGGAGTGAGTGTGAGATGGTGGGAGCTGGTGACGAACAGGGTACCAGCAGTGAGTTAAAGAGTTCCAGCCGCTTTAAGTGGCAAGTGGTTCATAGTTCAGGAAGAAGGAAGATAAGGAAGGTTAATAGAGAAGATGTGAAGGTAGGAAATCGATTCTCTGTTCTCCAGGACGATTGTACTTCAGTGGTTAGTGAGGTTAAAGGTACCACTGACTCCCCTGCTAATCAACGTAAGAATATTCTAATTGTGGGAGATTCTCAGGTATGATATATGGACCGTGCTTTTTTGTAACAGATAGGAAGGTCAGACAGAGGGTGTGCCTCCCATGAGTTGGTGTTGGTGACATAGTCAGCAAGTTGGATAAAATTATGTCAGGTGATGGGAACAAGCCAATTATCTGTCTTAGTGCTGGTGGAAATGACATCAGGAAGGGCAGGATACAGTAGCTGTTTCATAAGTACAGGTCAGCCCTAGAAGTTGTCAGGTCTAAGGGAGAAATAATTCCAATCATACGTAGCATCTTGCCTAGAAGGGAAATGGGCAATGAATGGATGTCTAGGACAACTGGTATAAATTGCTGGCTAGACAGGTACTGCAAGGAACTTGCAATCCCATTCATTGATAACTGGGACAAATTCTATGGCAAGCATGATATGTATGCAAGGGATGGGGTCCATCTTTCTGGGGCTGGAGTAGTTGCATTAGCCAATTCGACTATTTAGGAATTTAAACTGAGTACAGACGTATGGGTGATTGTGGGAAACAATCAGGCTGCAGTATTAGGGTAGAAAACATCAGATATTACCAGGATACCCCAGAGATATGTTTAAAAGACAATATTCAAAATAAAGTTGGTAGTAAAGGCAAAGCAATTGTTCAACAAGCAAAGAGAGATAGTAGAGGGCAACGAGTGACTACCTCCCTTTAGGTTTACTATACAAATAGCAGGAGTCTAAGAAATAAGATAGATGAGCCTACGACTGCTGCACCTCTCCTGCCATACGGTTTATAAGCTGCTGCTCCGCTCATATGCCGTATTCTATTCAAGATTGATGGACTGACCACATCGACTCAAGGTTGAGGGACTGATTACCTCATTCTCCTCCTGTTCTTCAAGTTTATCCTTTGTATGGACTGATGAAGTCACTGTGTGGCGAAACGTTTCCTCAATAAAGATACCCAAGAGTTGCACAAGTGTCAGATAACTGCAATCAAGTCGCTGTCCCAGATTTTCGCTTGCCCGACTTCATGGTTATGAGAAATTACCTGGGTGGGCTAAATTGGGACGACCTTAATATTTGTCAGGTATGTAGAGTTGGTTGCCAATATGACGTATTTCAGAGGACAGTGCTTGCTGCCCAGACGACTTTTGTCCAGAGTAGGAAAATTAGATCTTAAAAAATGATCCCTTATGGATAAACAATAGATTAAAACATCGCATTGGTCAAAAGAGAGGTACATATTGGCGTATCAAAAGAGGGAAATGCAGTTAAGAAATCAATATATTCAGTTAAAGAGAGAAATAAAAAAAAAGGAAAAAGAAAAGCAAAAAGGGATTATGAGGCTAAAGTTGCAAGGGATTCGAAGACTAACCCAAAAGGGTTCTTTCAGGTATGCAGAAGTAAGATTAGGGATAAGATAGGCCCACTTAAGAGTAACTCAGGTCAGATCACTGACAGTGATAAGGAAATTTGTGAACTTTTCAATACCTACTTCCTCTCAGTTTTTACTCAGGAAGATACTAGCGAAATTCCAGAAAAAAATAATTATGTAGAACAGGGCGATAATAAACTATGCACGATTGCAGTAACTAGTGACATGGTCCTCAGACAAATAGAGAAATTAAAACCTAAGAAATCCCCAGGCCCCGATGAACTGTTTGCAAGGGTTTTAAAGGAATGTAAAGAGGAACTTAGCATACCTTTGGCTAATCTTTTCAATATATCACTATAAACTGGCATAGTGCCAGACATGTGGAAAATGACAAATGTAATACCTATTTAAAAGGCAGGTGACAGGTCCTTAGCTTCGAACTATAAACCAATAAGCATTACTTCCATAGTTGGTAAATTTATGGAATCAATAATTGCCGAAGCAATTCGTAGCCATCTTGAAAGGCATAAATTGATTAATGAATCTCAGCACGATTTTACAAAGGGGCGTTCCTGTCGTACGAATTTACTAACTTTCTTCACTAAGGTATTTGAGGAGGTAGATCATGGTAATGAATATAATAGTGTATATGGGCTTCAGTAAGGCTTTTAATAGAGTTCCACATCAGAGACTATTGAGGAAACTTAAGGCACACAGAATAGGAGAAATTTTTTCCTGGGTAGAGACAAGGTTGACAAATAGGCAGCAGAGAGTTTGCATAAATGGGGGGAAATCAGAATGGGGGCACGACACAAACGGTGTTCCACAGGGGTCAGTGTTGGACCTCTTGTTGTTCACAATCTTCATAAACGACATAGATGAGGGAATAAAAAGTGACATAAGCAAATTTACTGGTGACACCAAAATAGGCCATCCAATTCATTCTAATGAGGACAGAGCATTCTAGGATGATATGAATAGACTGATGCAGTGGTCGGAGATGTGGCAGATGCAGTTTAATATAGACACATGGAAAGTTCTCAATGTTGGATAGGAAAATAACCATGCCACATATAAACTAAATATTGTAGATCTTAATATTACGGATTGCGAAAAGGATTTAGGAGTTCTGGTTAGTAGTAGTCTGAAACCAAGACAACAGTGCCTAAGTGTTCGCAATAAAGTTAACAGAATCCTTGGCTTCATATCAAGAAGTATAAATAATAGAAGTCCTCAGGTTGTTCTTCAACTCTATATATCTTTGGTTAGGCCTCATTTAGATTATGCTGCACAGTTCTGGTCACCGTATTAGAGAATGGATATAAATGCACTGGGAAACGTACAGAGAAGGATGACAAAGTTGATCCATGTATCAGAAATCTTCCCCGTGAGGATAGACTGAAGGCCCTGAATCTGCACTCTCTAGAAAGGCGTAGAATTAGGGGAGATATGATTGAGGTGTATAAATGGAAAACAGGAATTAATAAAGAGGATGTAAATAGTGTGCTTAAAATATCTAACATAGACAGGACTCGCAGCAATGGTTTTGAATTGGAAAAATTCAGATTCAGGAAGGATATAGGAAAGCACTGGTTTGGTAACAGAGTAGTAGATGAGTGGAACATTTCCCGAGTACCGTCATAGACGCTAAGACGTTGTGTAGTTTTAAAAATAGGTTGGATAAATACATAAGTGGGTGTGGGTGGGTGAGAGTTGGACCTAACTAGCTTGTGCTACTAGGTCGGATGCTTTGGTCCTCCCTTAAGTGAGGTGTCTGACCTCACTAGGTCAATGAGGTCAGACGGTCAGTGAGCTTAGGTCACTAGGTCAGTAAGGCATCAGTAGTCGGTGGGCGAATTGGACCTGCCTCGCATAGACCAGTAGGTCTGTTGCAGTGTTCCTTCTCTCTTATGTTCTTATACTTACACACAGGATCTAGTAGCGTTCAGTGAAGAGGCGGGGTCAAGAGCTGAGTATCAACCCCTGCAACCACAATTAGGTGAGTACACACACACACACACACACCAAGCTGATTGTGAATGGTCCAACTCTCATTGCGCGATAAAGAATAGGCACTCAAGTATTTAATAAGGAATAGCAATTAGTAATCCATTGAAAAAGGCTAGTAAGTTACTATAAGCTAGGTGGCAGGACAAGCATAAAGGGCAACATTGTAAGTAGGTGTGCGTCAAGTCCCAGGAGGGTGGGGGTCAGGTCACAAGAGGTTGTGATCACAAGCGACCACTGAGATTCCACATTACACTCCAACGCACAATTCACCTACTTTTCAGACACACAAACCCACCTACTTTTCAGACACACAAACCCACACATAATTCCACTCATAATTACACACACACACACACACACACACACACACACACACACACACACACACACACACTCATACAGACTCACACATACCTCCCCCTCCCCCACCTACCTCTCACTCCTTCCCCTGATCCCTCCCCTCCCTCTTTCACCATTCCCCTCCCCACCACTCCCTCCTCCCCCCTCTCCTTCTCCCAATCACCCACTTGCTTCTCCCTCCTTCCCACTCCCCATATTCCCCCTAAATCCCCCTCCCCACCCCTTTCCCACATAGCCACAGTTCCTCCTCTACCTTCCCCCCCCCACACTCTGACAAACACACTACTAACCTAACACACAGAATTACATAGGTTTTCCACTCTGAGGCAATCAAAATAAAACAAAAATGGGTTGCCAGAGAGCAGGAAGGAAAACCAAGGGACAGGAGGAGGAATCTGCAAAGGAAGATTGGGCAGCAGAGCTCATAAAAAGGGAACATGAATGGGAAAAGAAACTAGAAGAACTTAGCATGAGAATGGAAGAGAGGATAGATATGGAAAGCAGGAAGTGGGAGGTGCAAGTCAAAGCAGCAGAGGCTAGGATACAGAGTTTAGAAGAGGAACTGAAAAATCTGAATTAAAGAACACTTTGGGATTGACATCAGAGACTGCTACCTCAGTCACAAATAAGGGGACTGTAGGGAAAGAAGGAGCAAAACTGCATGTAGAAGCTCTATCAGAGGAGACTGTAGTAAATGAAAAAGCTAAGCTATATGTGGAGGCCCTAACATACCACAGCAGAGCCCAGGGAAAGCCGAGAAGGGAAAATGACAGGCCAATGAGCCCAAGTACACTAGTGAAACTGAAGAAAGGAAAGCTGCAATGGAGGAAATTAAATTGAATGAGTGGATACACAAGGATATGCAGTGGGAGAATGAAAGGGAGAGGTCAGTCTTTGAGTATGGGCTCCAAGAAGCTGAAGGGGAAACGTATGAAGCAAGAAAACAAGGGGGAAAACAATTAAAAGCAATAGGAGAAGACATGACCCAGCTGGAAAATTTTCGGAGAATAGGGGGGTTTGCAAAAAAAAGAACCCAGCCAGTGAAAGTGACCTTCAAGGTAGAATCGACTCGGAACAGGATCCTGCAGGAGAAAGCACGATTAAGGGACATGCCGGCATACAGGAAGGTATATCTCGTCTGCGACAGAACACAACAGAGAGGTGGTACAAAGGCGAAAGGAGGAAAGAGAGGGGATGGAGGAGACAGACAGGAGATCCCAGACACAGGAAGAAGATCAAATACAGCCCCCCTCACAACTTCCTATAGAAGCCCCCCAACCAGGTCAACCTCAGTGCAACCAAACACACTAAACCAAAACACCCATGCCATATCCAATGCCCCCACCCACTGCATTACAAACTCCACCCCCACAGCAACCACCCATAGTTCCTTTTCAGGTCTCCTACTTCCCCAACCCCAATATACCGCCCAGACCACAGTCTTAGAAAAGAAGTTGAAGGTGTGGTATACAAATGCAGATGGAATAACAAATAAATATGAGGAGTGGCATGAAAGAATCAAGGAGACATCCCCAGACATAATAGCACTCACAGAAACAAAACTCACCAGAAAAATAACAGATTCAATCTTTCCATCTGGATATCAAATCCTCAGGAAAGACAGAGGGAGGAGAGGGGGAGGAGGAGTTGCACTGCTCATTAAAACCCAGTGGGGTTTCGAGAAAATGGAAGGAATGGATGGCACGGGCGAAAGGGACCTCTTAGTAGGAACAATCCAGTCTGAGGGACATAAGGTGATAATTGCAGTAATGTACAACCCACCACAGAACTGCAGGAGGCCAAGAGAAGAATACGATGAGAGCAACAGAGCAATGGTCGACACACTAGCCGAGGTGGCCAGGAGAGCACACATTGGGGGAGCAAAGTTACTAGTTATGGGTGATTTCAATCACAAGAAGATTGGGAAAACCTGGAGCCCCATGGGGGTCCTGAAACATGGAGAGCCAAGATGATGGATGTGGTACTGGAAAACCTCATGCATCAACATGTTAGAGACACTACCAGAGAGAGAGGAGAGGATGAACCAGCAAGACTGGACCTTGTATTCACCTTGAGTAGTTTGGACATAGAGGATATCATGTATGAAAGGCCCCTGGGAGCTAGTGATCATGTGGTTCTCTGCTTCGACTACATAGTTGAGCTCCAAGTGGAGAGAGTAGCAGGAATAGGGTGGGAAAAAACAAACTACAAAAGAGGGAACTACTCAGACATGAGGAACTTCCTGCAAGACATTCAGTGGGAGAGGGAACTGACAGGAAAACCAGTAAAAGAAATGATGGACTATGTGACAACAAAATGCAAGGAGGCAGAGGAGAGGTTCCCAAGGGAAACAGAAATAATGGGAAGAACAGAACGAGTCCTTGGTTCACCCAAAGGTGTAGGGAGGCAAAAACTAGGTGTACTAGAGAATGGAAAAGGTACAGAAGACAGAGAACGAATATGCACAGATAAGAAGGGAGGCTCAGCAACAATATGAAAATGACATAGCATCGAAAGTCAAGTCTGGCCCAAAGCTGTTGTATAGCCACATCAGGAGGAAAACAACAGTCAAGAACCAGGTAATCAGACTGAGGAAGGGTAATGGGGACTTCACAAGAAACGACCGAGAGGTATGTCATTAGCTCAACACGAGATTTAAAGAAGTATTTACAGTGGAAACCAGAACAGGGGGGTACACCAGCAAGTGCTGGATGAGGTACATATAACCAAGGAGGAGGTGAAGAAGCTGCTATGCGAACTTGACACCTCATAGGCGGTGGGACTAGACAACATCTCTCCATGGGTCCTTAAAGAGGGAGCAGAGATATTGTGTGTGCCATTAATAAAGATCTTCAACACATTTGAAACTGGGCAACTCCCTGAGTTATGGAAGATGGCAAATGTAGTCCCAATTTTTAAAAAGGGAGACAGACATGAGGCACTGAACTACAGAACTGTATCACTAACGTGCATAGTATGCAAAGTCATGGAGAAGATCATCAGGAGGAGAGTGGTGGAGCACCTGGAAAGAAGCAAGTGTATAATTGACAAACAGCACCGTTTCAGGGAAGGAAAATCATGTGTCACAAACCTACTGGAGTTTTATGACAAGGTGACAGAAGTAAGACAAGAGAGAGAGGGGTGGATCGACTGCATTTTTTTGGACTGCAAGAAGGCCATCGACGCAGTTCCTCACAAGAGGTTACTGCAAAAGCTAGAGGATCAGGCACATATAACAGGAAAGGCACTGCAAAGGATAAGAGAATACCTTACAGGGAGGCAACAACGAGTCATGGTACGTGATGAGGTGTCAGAGTGGGCGCCTGTGACAAGCGGGGTTCCACAGGGGTTAGTCCTAGGACCTGTGCTGTTCTTGGTATATGTGAATGACATAACGGAAGGGATAGACTCAGAAGTGTCCTTGTTTGCAGATGATGTGAAGTTAATGAGAAGAATCAAATCAGATGAGGATCAGGCAGGACTACAAAGAGACCTGGACAGGCTACAAGCCTGGTCCAGCAACTGGCTCCTTGAGTTTAACCCTGCCAAATGCAAAGTCATGAAGATTGGGGAATGGGCAAAGAAGACCGCAGACACAATATAGTTTAGATCCCCAAAGACTGCAAACCACACTCAAGGAAAAAGATGTGGGGGTGAGTATAACACCGAGCATATCTCCTGAGGCGCACATCAATCAGATAACTGCTGCAGCATACGGGCGTCTGGCAGACCTTCGGATAGCGTTCCGATATCTCAGTAAGGATTCGTTCAAGACTCTGTATACCATTTACGTCAGGCCCATACTGGAGTACGCAGCACCAGTTTGGAATCCACACCTAGTCAAGCACGTCAAGAAATTAGAGAAAGTGCAAAGGTTTGCAACAAGACTAGTCCAAGAGCTAAGGGGATTGTCCTACGAAGAAAGGTTGAGGGAAATCGGCCTGACGACACTGGAGGACAGGAGGGTCAGGGGAGACATGATAACGACATATAAAATACTCCGCGGAATAGACAAGGAGGACACAGACACAAGAGGTCACAATTGGAAGTTGAAGACTCAGATGAATCAAAGGGATGTTAGGAAGTATTTCTTCAGTCATAGAGTAGTCAGGCCGTGGAATAGCCTAGAAAGTGACGTCGTGGAGGCGGGAACCATACATCGTTTTAAGGCGAGGTATGATAAAGCTCATGGAGCAGGGAGAGAGAGGACCTAGTAGCAATCAGCGAAGAGGCGGGGCCAGGAGCTATGACTCGACCCCTGTAACCACAAATAGGTGAGTACACCACACACACACACACTCACACTCACACACTCACACACTCACACACTCACACTCACACACACACACACACACACACACACACACACACACACACACACACATACACACGTACACCACACACAGGAACTGTTTACCTTCGCTCACCTGGAAAGAGTTGACGTCAGCAGTCCTGCTTCTAGGTGAGTACACACACACACACACACACACACACACACACACACACACACACACACACAGGCAAGAACTATATATAGCTCTAAGAAAAGATATGATAAAGCTCATGGAGCAGGGTGAGTGACATAGTAGCGACTAGTGAAGAGCTGTAACTCGAAGCCTGCAACCACATCTAGGTGAGTATATATAGGTGAGTACACAAACTGTTTACCTTCGCTCACCTGGAAAGAGTTGACGTCAGCACTCCTGCGTCTTGTCCGTCTCTCAGAGTCCATTGTCTTCTCAGCTAACGGCGAGAGTCTGAGAGAGAAGCGTGGAAGGTCTCCATACTCGAGGCTGAGGGAGAGGGTGAGGGCGCGGCTGAGGGAGTTGGTGAGGGAGAGGCAGCAGCAACCGCACTAGACTCCCTGACCAGTAGCACTGCAACAACACCGTCACCGTCGCCAGCAGGCTGGCCAGCACGGTGCAAGGCAAAGCTCCAAGAGTAGAGGTGTTGTGATGCTGCATAGCGGCCAGCTCCTCCCCTGAGGAGGCACAAACACTGCTTGGTATAATCCGCCTCAACTCTTATGTGTGCTCACTAGTCTATCAGGGTCACGTCAATGAATATAATATTCCTATGCAAGTGAAGTGTTTCACCGTCGTAAAATTATTGTTGTTGTTATTATTATTATTATTATTGTTGGAAAGCGCTTAAGTCGTAAGCCTCATACAAGTCACGGATAATGGGAACAGTTAGATTTGATTGGAAGATGAGTATATTGGTTGCAAACTGGAAACCTAACGTCGACACAAAATACAGTTGAGAACAGAGGTGAGATGTATGAGATAGGTGTATCAAAAGATTGTAGACGGCCTTCGTGCCCACGTTAGTTTTCCTGTTCTAAAATAATGCTCCGTACATGGTTTGTTGAAGTAAATATTCCAGTCACATTTAACGGAGTGAGATAAAACTGACTTAGTGCTCCAACAAAACGATAAGGTTAAACGTAGGTGTGTGGAATCATCTACAGTGAAACTTACAAATACTAAAACAGTGGAATGATCACTTTAGCAACACCTGTTGTGCCCATTCTCATAGAGGGAATTAAACCTGATGTAGGCAAGTAGGTCACCTGTTTTATTTCCCTATAACTTAAACACTGACGTACCTGTCTCTAGGACCTGACCTCTTCACTACTTAAGCTGTCTGAATTTCATATCTGTTGTGCATCTGGATAAGCGTACCCGTGGGTTACACTTTCAAGGTATTATAAAGGACCTGCCAGTATTGGAAATAATGGTATAAAATACCGACACAAAAGAAATATAAACACACATGCAGTATAATGTGATCCTTTATTGACAACGCTTCGCCCACATAGTGGGCTTTTTTCAAGTCACAAACAGATCTACCTGTTTGTGACTTGAAAAAGCCCACTGTGTGGGCGAAACGTTGTTTATATTTCCATTGTGTCGGTATTTTATATCATTTATTTCCAAACTCATTGCTGCAGATTCTGAGTGCATGCAGGAAGAAGCCTATAATTACACCACGTTTAGTTTTGGTGTCGTGGTGAGAGTAGAAGTGGAGAAGATCGTTTTGGTTGGTGGGTTTTCGATAGACTTTAAAACGAAGTTCGTGGTCAGCTTTGCAGAGAAGAACATCGAGGAAAGGAAGAGTGTTGTCGACTTCTTCTTCAAGTGTGAACTGGATTGAAGGCTCGACCTGGTTGAGCTTGTCTTGGAGAGCTTGAGCGTTGAAGCGTCTAGGAGTTATGAGGAGAATGTCGTCAACATAACGGAGCCAGGTGACAGACGAAGGAATAATGGTGGAGAAACGTTCGGCTTCTAGATGTTCCATGAATAGGTTCGCCAGGACCGCACTGAGTGGCGAACCCATGGGTAGTCCAAAAGTCTGCTGAAAGATGTGATTTTCGAAAGAGAAACACGTAAAGCCAACACATAGTTGAACAAGGTCGATGAAATCGCTGGCTGGAATAGGAAGATCGAGTGAATCGTCAATTTTCCTGCGCAAGAGATCGATGGCTTGTGTAGTAGGTACTTTGGTGAATAGGGAAGTCACGTCAAGGCTGGAAAGTTTCTTGTTCCTGATGTTGATGTTGCGAATGCGACTGAGATGATCACCCGAGTGTTTGAGATGTGCTGGACTGATAGTGCCCAAGAGTTTAGAGAGGTGTTTTGCGAGAATTCCTGAGAGCTGGTGGGGAGCACTGCCTATTCCCGAGGATATGGGCCTCAGTGGGATACCAGGCTTGTGAGTTTTTTGGCAGGTCGTACATTCTAGCAGGTCTGGGGTTGCTGGGTATTGTGTGCAGAAGTTTCTTCCCTTGTTCTGAGCTCCTCAGAATGCGGCGAGTCCTTTGAAGAAAAGTTTTAGTAAGGTTGTCCACTTGGTTAGTTGTGATAGGTTTGTAGGTATCTGGGTCATTAAGTAGATTGAGCATTTTGTTCCTGTAATCGTCAAATGCTCAATTTACTTAATTACCCAGATACCTACAAACCTCTCACAACTAACCAAGTGGACAAAGTGGACAACCTTACTAAAACTTTTGTCTAAACTCTTGGGCACTATCAGTCCAGCACATCTCAAACACTCGAAGGATCTTCTCAATCGCATTCGCAACATCAACATCAGGAACAAGAAACTTTCCAGCCTTGACGTGACTTCCCTATTCACCAAAGTACCTACTACACAAGCCATCGATCTCTTGCGCAGGAAAATTGACGATTTACTCGATCTTCCTATTCCAGCCAGCGATTTCATCGACCTTGTTCAACTGTGTGTTGGCTTTACGTGTTTCTCTTTCGAAAATTACCTCTTTCAGCAGACTTTTGGACTACCCATGGGTTCGCCACTTAGTGCGGTCCTGGCGAACCTATACATGGAACATCTAGAAGCCGAACGTTTCTCTACCTATATTCCTTCGTCTGTCACCTGGCTCCGTTATGTTGACGACATTCTCCTCATAACTCCTAGACGCTTCAACGTTCAAGCTCTCCAAGACAAGCTCAACCAGGTCGAGCCTTCAATCCAGTTTACACTTGAAATCGACAACACTCTTCCTTTCCTTGATGTTCTTCTCTGCAAAGATGACCACCAACCAAAACGATCTTCTCCACTTCTACTCTCACCAGGACACCAAAACTAAACGTGGTGTAATTTTAGGCTTCTTCCTGCGTGCACTCAGAATCTGCAGCGATGAGTTTCTTGAGGAAGAATGCACTATAATTGAACAAACATTTTCTAAACTCCACTATCCTCGTCACTTCGTCAGAGACTGCAGACGACGGGCATTGAACATCTTCAACACACCCAGAGAAGACACTGCCGAGAAGAGATACATAGTCCTCCCCACCAACTCCATTGCCAAACACGTTTCCAACATCTTTTCCAATACCTCATTCCAAGTACTACCTCCAAAACCACGACCATCAAGGACATTACCAGTGATAGACAGGACAAGCTTCCACCCTCTGCAGGGGTATACATAATCCCTTGTAATGACTGCAACAAATTATACGTGGGCGAAACAACAAGGGATCTCCAAACACGTATTTCAGAACACCAATACGCAGGCAGGTCTGACGATACAAGGAATGCCTGTGTACAACACCGTAATTCACACAACCACTTGATAAATTACAGAAACTCAAGACTTATCGCCACAGAAGACAACACTCAATACAGAAGAATCCTGGAATCATCACTTATTTCTATATCCGACAACCTCAACCAGAATAGTGGCTTCTATAATATAGCGGAACCACTTGCGAAGAAACTTCATCGCTATCCCACATAAGAGCATAAGAATGGAAGAACACTGCAGAAGGTCTGCTCACAAACTTATCCAATCTCCCTTCCAAGCTACCCAAGATTTTAGACTCTATAACCCCACTCGGTACATCATCAGATGCAGCATTCTCCACCTGACCTCAGCATTCTGAACCTGACTATAAATACTCGCGTACCTTCCACCCCAGGTAGATCTGTTTGTGACTTGAAAAAGCCCACTGTGTGGGCGAAAAGTTGTCAATAAAGGATCACATTATACTGCATGTGTTTATATTTCCACCTGCCAGTATTGTAAAGGACCTGCCAAGTATGGGCCAACAGGCCTACTGCAGTGTTCCTGCTTTCTTATATTCTTATGTTGTTATCTGATTACAAACAGTTCACCGGAATTAAGGCACCTGAAATTTTCAATTTTGAATGAAGGGCAGTGTGTGATTACTGGGAACTGCGACGGGGACTCCAACCATCACTATCTCTACTTCACCTTCTACCACATCTTCTTCAACAGATAGGAAGAGAATAATAAAATAATATCCTTCAGGTATACACATTCTTAACTTAGCCTCGCTGGCTGCGAGAGTAGTACATCCATCTCACGATTACCAAATGTAGGATCGAACCTCCAGCGCTCGTTTCGCTGCAAGACCCACACGGGTTCAGCGATTAAAAAAACATTAACATAATAATTATCTATCATGTACATGTGCTCTGATGCCGCTGTAAATTTCTTAACACAAGTTCTCGGAGATACTTTCCCCATCTTTTCCTCAGTCCTAATTATCTTTCATTCCCAGAAGTGTTATATAACCTATAAAAGTTTAGCACTTCCTAATTTAAAAAAACAATTGGTTCACGTAGTTACTGTGAGTTGGAAGACACACACCCGAGCGTCATCCTCCAAGCCTTCGAAACACCGGCTGAAACCTACCAGAGTTTATTTTTTTTGGTATATATATATATATATATATATATATATATATATATATATATATATATATATATACGACAACTACTACTACAACTAACCCATCTCTTTGGGAAGGACCTACTTCCACTGGGGAATCCCGCCTACCAGTGAATATGCCCTCGTCTGCTACACCTGACGTTACTATATAAGCGCCAGGATCCTTCTGCTTCAGAATCTCCACGACTATGGTGCTCTTCGCACCTACTCCTAGGTTGAGGGACTGATTACCTCATCTTCTGTACATAGTTCTACTGTCTTCAAGTTATGTCCTAGAATTTGTATTGATAAAGCCACTGGATGGCGAAACGTCTACAATAAAGATACCCAGATGTTGCACATGTGTCTTAATAGAAAGGTTTTGTTAAAAAGTATGGCACGAAATGAAGGTATGACATTTTCCCTTAAGATGCGGTGCTTTTCAGATACGAAAAATAAAAAAAACAGCATAGAGTAGAGCCAGTCTTAGCCGCAGAGAAATTTGCTACCGGATTTCATTAAACTGAAATTTCTAAGTGCCTGATGACAGAGCACGGGATATATGGATGCCAACAGACAAAATCTGGTGAAGTCTTGTGATATTGCATCATCAAACGTTAGGTTAGGTTAGGTAAGGTTCGTCAGGAAACAGGACAAATGTTTCCTGACGCGGGTCTTAGTCAGATGATGACCCGCCTTTGGAGCTTTTGGTCATCTGACCGAGGCCTTCCGCTGGCTTACCGGTCCACCCCTTTAAAAATTATGGTCATTTATAACCAGTCTGTCTATATCAAACGTTGGGATGATAAAGAAATGATTGAAAGGAAGGAAATAACCCTCTTACAGCTGTGCCGCGAGGGTAGCACAGCTTGTATTTCAGTAGAGACGTGATGCACATACAAAGTTCTTACCAGTGATGTAATTCTGTTTCTGAAATTCAACACATAGGCCAATTATTTATTTTACTTCAGTACCTTAGTTACTGAAGTTAAAATAATATTTTACTCTCAAATTTTTTGAAAAAAAAAAAAATCGCAATTTTATGATAACATATTTAGAAAACTGTTTTTAATTGAAATTAATAAAATTAAAGGAAATTTTTTTTTTGAAGTGTCCATCATAAAAAAAAAAAAAACTAATGCAGGTCATAAAGTGGGATTTTTTCTTTCGTCTTTATTATAGTTTTTGGATTTCATTTTATTGTCTACTTCATCAAAATAACCCAAGACACTTGGTAATTATCTTTCATTATTTACATTTTAAACGTTTTGCTATTTTTGTTGACACAAGCAGAGAGGAAATAAAGAAACAACCTGTATAATGATCGTATTCTAATCTTCATTATACTAAAACGATTAATAATGCTAAAAAAAATAATTTAACTGATGCAAAACTAATATTCAGTGTCCGTGATGAAATTATAAGGTAAATGCACGATGCATATAGTAAATTAGTGTGTGTGTGTGTGTGTGTGTGTGTGTGTGTGTGTGTGTGTGTGTGTGTGTGTGTGTGTGCGTGTGTGTGTGCGTGTGTGTGTGTGTGTGCGTGTGCGCATGCGTGTACTCGCCTAATTGTAGTTGCAGGGGTCGAGACACAGCTCCTGGCCCCGCCTCTTTACTGGTCGCTACTAGGTTCTCTCTGTCTGCTTCTAGAGCTTTGTCATACCTCGTCTTAAAGCTATGTATGGTTCCTGCTTGCACTACATCACTTGCTAGGCTATTCCACTTCCTGACTCTATGACTGAAGAAATACTTCCTAACATCCCTATGACTCGTCTGAGTCTTCAGCGTCCGATTGTGACCCCTTGTCTCTGTGTCCCCCCTCTGGAACAACCTGTCTCTACGTTATCTATTCTACGCAGTATTTTGTATGTCGTTATCATGTCTCCCCTGACCCGCCTGTCCTCCAATGTCGTCAGTCCGATTTCCCTCAACCTTTCTTCGTAGGACATACCCCTGAACTCCGGAACTAGCCTTGTTGCAAACCTTTGCACTTTCTCTAATTTCTTGACGTGTTTGCCCAAGTGTGGGTTCCAAACTGGAGCTGCATACTCCAGTATGGGCCTGATGCACACAGTGTACAGTGTCTTGAACGATTCCTTACTAAGGTATCGGAACGCTATTCTCAGGTTAGCCAGGGGCCCGTATGCTGCACCAGTTACCTGGTTGATGTGTGCCTCCGGAGACATGCTCGGTGTTATGGTCACCCCAACATCTTTCTCCTTGAGCGAGGTTTGCAGTCCTTGGCCACCTAGTCTATACTCTGTCTGCGGTCTTCTTTGCCCTTCTCCGATCTTCATGGCTTTGCACTTGGCAGGGTTGAATTCAAGAAGCCACTTGCTGGACCACGTGTCCGGCCTGTCCAGGTCTCTTTGAAGTCCTGCCTGGTCCTCATCTGATTTAATTCTCCTTATTAACTTTACATCATCTGCAAACAGGGACACCTCTGAGTCTATCCCTTCCATCATGTCATTCACATATACCAGAAATAGCACTGGTCCTAGGACCGACCCCTGTGGGACCCCGCTAGTCACAGGTGCCCACTGTGATCCCTCATCTCGTACCATGACTCGTTGTTACCTCCCTGTCAGGTATTCTCTGATCAGTTGCAGTGCCCTTCCTGTTATACGCGCCTGATCCTCTAGTTTTTGCACTAGTCTCTTGTGAGGATCTGTGTCGAAGGCCTTCTTGCAGTCCAAGAAAATGCAATCAACCCACCCCTCTCTCTCGTGTCGCACTTCTGTAACTTTGTCATAGAACTCCAGAAGGTTTGTGACACAGGATTTGCCTTCCATGAATCCGTGCTGGTTATCGTTTATAATCTTGTTCCCAGGTGCTCCACCACTCTCCTCCTGATAATCTTTTCCATGACTCTGCATACTATACAGGTCAGTGACACTGGTCTGTAATTTAGTGCCTCTTTTCTGTCTCCTTTTTTAAAAATGGGAACTACATTTGCGGTCTTGCATACCTCAGGTAGTTGCCCAGTTTCAAGGGATGTGTTGAAGATTTTGGTTAATGGCACACACAGTACATCTGTTCCCTCCCTGAGGACCCACGGAAGATGTCCGGTCCCATTGCCTTTGATGTATCACGGTCACTTAGCAGCTTCTTCACCTCCTCATTTGTGTGCATATCGTCCAGCACCTGTTGGTCTATTCCCTGTTGGTGTCCCCCTCTGTCCTGTCTTCCCAGAGTCCTTCCTGTCTCCACTGTGAATACTTCCTTAAATCTCCTGTTGAGCTCCTCGCATACCTCTTGATCGTTTCTTGTGAGTTCACCACCACCTTCCCTCAGTCTGATCACCTGGTCTTTGACTGTCGTCTTTCTCCTAATGTGGCTAAACAGCAGTTTCGGGTCAGACTTGGCTTTCGATGCTATGTCATTTTCGTACTGTCGCTGGGCCTCCCTCCTTATCTGTGCATATTTATTTCTGGCTTTTCGACTGATCTCCTTGTTTACCTGGGTTCTTTGCCTTCTATACCTCTTCCATTCTCTAACGCACTTAGTTTTTGCCTCCCTGCACCTTTGGGTAAACCAAGGACTCGCTTTGGTCTTCCCATTGTTTCTGTTGCCCTTGGGAACAAACCTTTCCTCTGCCTCCTTGCATTTTGTTGTTACATACTCCATCATTTCATTTACTGTCTTTTCTACCATTTCTCTATCCCACTGCACCTCCTGCAGGAAGTTCCTCATACCTGTGTAGTCCACCCTTTTATAGTTTAGCGTTTCCCATTCGACTCCTGTTACCCTCTCCACCTGTAACTCTACTATGTAATCAAAACTCAGGACTATGTGATCACTAGCTCCGAGGGGCCTCTCACATGAGATGTCATCAATGACACAAGGTCCAGTCTTGCTGGTTCACCCTCCCCTCGCTCTCTGGTAGTGTCCTTGATGTGTTGATGCATGAGGTTTTCCAGTACCACATCCATCATCTTGGCTCTCCGTGTTTCGGGGCCCCCATGGGGCTCCAAGTTTTCCCAATCGATCTCCCTGTGGTTGAAACCACCCATAATCAGTAACTTTGCTCTGCACGTTTGAGCTCTTCGTGCCACCTCAGCCAGTGTGTCCACCATCGCTCTGTTGTTCTCATCATATTCCTCTCTTGGCCTCCTGCAGTTCTGTGGTGGGTTATACATCACAGCCCTGACTACCTTATGTTCCCCAGATTGAATTGTGCCTGCTATGTGGTCCCTTTCTCCAATATCGTCCATGCCCTCCATTTCCTCGAAACCCCATCGGTTTTTTATGAGCAGTGCAACCCCTCCTCCCCCTCCGCTCTTTCTATCTTTCCTCAGGATCTGATATCCCTGTGGGAAGACTGCGTCTGTTATTGTCTGTGAGTTTCGTTTCTGTGACTGCTATGATGTCCAGGGACTTCTCGTTGTTTCTTTCGTGCCATTCCTCGTATTTATTTGCTAATCCATCTGCATTTGTGTACCACACCTTCAGCTTCTTGTCTCTCACGGTGGATCTGGAAGAATATTGGGGTTGGGGGGTGGGAGCCCTGGGGGGGTTATGGGGGTTTGTGGTGTGGGTGGTATTTGTTGTGGGGGTGAGGGCAGAGTGCCCATATGGAGCTGCTGTGGCAGTGGGGTTTGTGATGTGGGGGTGGGAGCAGAGGGAACAGTGTGTGGGTGTTGGTTGAGATTGTTCAGCTGCATTCGGGTTTTCACAGTGTGGGTGGGGTTTGTGGTGGGGGCAGAGGGAACATTGTGCGGGTTTTGGTTGAGGTTGTTCAGTTGCTTCGGGGTTGTTGTGGTTGGAGTCCTTCTGTGGGTGTCTCTGTTGGGTGTATTTGTCCTTCCACCTGAGTCTGGGTTCTGCTCGTCCTCGACGATGCCTCCCGTTCCTCATTTCGTTTTTGTACCCTCTCTCTCAGTCTCGTCCTTTCCTCCTGTGTTCTGTCGCGATCAAGGTACATGCTCTGGTACTCTGATTTGTTCCTCAGTCGTGCTTTCTCTTGCAGGACCCTGGTTCGAGCTGATTCTGCCTTGAAGACTACTTTGACAGGCCGCCTCCTTCTGCGTGCAAACCACCCAATTCTCCGAAAATTTGCCACCTGGGTCATGTCTCCGTCTCCTATTGCTTTCAAGATTCCTTCGATCGCTTTCTTCTCCCCCTGGATTCTTTCATCATAGGTTTCCTCTTCAACTTTTTGGAGCCCATAGACAAACACTGACCTCTCCCTCTCCTCCTCCCACTGTCTCTCTCTTTGTGTCCTCTGAGATGTTTTATCTCCTTCCATCGAGACGATCCTGCCTTCAACCCTTTCCCTTGCTACAGCCCCTGTGCTCAGTGGACTGTATTCCCTGCTCAGCTGTTCCCTGCCACTGTAGTTAACTGTTAGTCTCTGCAGAAGTCTTGTCTCCTGTGTGTGTGTGTGTGTGTGTGTGTGTGTGTGTGTGTGTGTGTGTGTGTGTGTGTGTGCGCGCGCACTCACCTAATTGTGGTTGCAGGGGTCGAATCATAGCTCCTGGTCCCGCCTCTTCATTGGTCGCTACTAGGCCACTCCCTGCTCCTTGAGCTTTACCATACCTCTTCTTTAAGCTATGTATGAATCCTGCCTCCACTACCTCACTTTCCAGACTATTCCACTTCCTGTGTGTGTGTGTGTGTGTGTGTGTGTGTGTGTGTGTGTGTGTGAGAGCAGGCTTATTAGTTTCTGTTAGAATTATGAGCCATTTAAATACAAGGCTTATATCCCAAGTAGACATAATTATTTAGTTGATACAGTCTTGTAAACATATTTCTTGAAAAGTACGGAAAAAATGTACAGAATTATTATATTTTTATCATTCTGTTCTATTGCACGGTAAGGAGAAAAAAAAAATGTGTACGACACGAAATGACGGGAGTTTTTTTCCTAACGGGTATAAAAATCGTAAATAATACCGTGTTGTATTGCTGCCACCTTGTGTACTGGGCTCTGACCTTGCTCCTACACTGGACTATATCCTGACTCCTACACCACACTAAAATCTGCAGATGAGGCCTACACTAAATTCGGTCTTGGGTCCTACACTTGATCCGGTCCTGGGTCCTATTTTAGACACTATCCTGGATCCTACACTGGACCTTGTCCTGGATTCTACACACAATCCTGCCATGGGTTTTACACTATGCTCTGTAACGAGTTTTACACTAAAACCGGTCCTGGATCCTAAACTGGATCCAGGACCAGTTTTAGTGAACCCTACCATGGGTCTTACACTGGACCATGTCCTGGGTCGTACACTGGACCCCTGTCCTTGGTCCTACTCGAGACCCTGTGCAAGGTTGCACGCTGGACACTTTCCTGGGTTCTACACTGGACTTTCTCCCGGGTCCTACACTGGACCCTGTCCTTAGTCCTTTACTTGACCCTGGGTCCTACACTGGACCGTTTTCTGGGTACTTCACTGGACCCTGCCCTTATTCCTAAACTTTACCCTGTTTTGGTTAGTTAACTGGACCCTGTTTTGAGCCCTACCCTGGACCCTGTCCTTTATGCATTATGCTGTGAGGAGAAGCACCATTATGCTGTGAAGGGTGGGTGCATTTTGTTATGAGAGGTACCTGTATTATGCTATGGGAGGGAGATATATTATGCTGTGAAGGGCGCTGCATTATGCTGTTAGGGAGCTGTATCATAGTGTGAGGAGGGCGACTGCATTCTCCTGTGAAGGGAACTACATTGTGTTGCCAGGGAGAACAGCATTATGCTGTGTGTGAGAGCTGCATTATGCTGTGAAGAAGGCTGCATTATACTGAGCACAGCTCAGCCACAAGGAACTGCAGTCTTGGTCTTGATAAAGCTAAATAGGTTTCCTTGGAAGTCGAGGCTGTACGTCGCTGGGTTGTTTGATAACGCACAGTCCTCGTGGGAACCCCAGCTAAATACCTTCTGCGGCAGATTACACAATGTGTAATACACCACAGTGTAATACACCACACAGTGTAATACATCACACACAGTGTAATACATCACACAGTGTAATACACCACACAGTGTAATACACCACACATTATGTAATACACCACACAGTGTGTGATACACCACACATTGTGTAATACACCACACACTGTGTGATATACCACACATTGTGTAATACACCACACAGTGTGTGATATACCACACATTGTGTAATGCAACACACAGTGTAAAACACCACGCATTGTGTAATACACCACACGCTGTGTAATACATTACACGCTCTGATATAAATCATACAGTGTAATACAGCACACACTGTGATATACATCACATACTGTGTTATATGCCACACACTGTGTAATAAACTACGCATTGTGTAATGCACTACACACTGTGTAATACACCACACAGTGTAATACACCACACATTGTGTAATGCACCACACGTTGTGTAATACACATATTACATAATACACCACACATATAATACAACACCCATTGTTTAATACATAATACATCGTGTAATACACCACACATTGTGTAATACACCACACATTGTGTAATACACCACACACTGTGTGATATACCACACATTGTGTAATACACCACACATTGTGTAATACACAACACATTGTGTAATACACAACACAGTGTAATGCATCTCACACTGGTACATTACATTGTGGTGTATTACATAGTGTGTGGTATATTACGCAGTGGGATGCATTGTAGTGTGGGGTGAATTACATAGTGTGTGGTATATTACGCAGTGGGATGCATTGTAGTGTGGGGTGAATTACATAGTGTGTGGTATATTATACAATGTGAATTATTACACAATGCGAGGTGTATTACATTGTATGATGTATACGATATGGTATACTCAGTGTGTGATATATTACAGTGCAGTGGTGTATTCAGCACTGTGGTGGATTACACAGTGCAGTGTATTACACAGTGCTTGGTATATTGTACAGTGCAGGGTGTATTATATAGTGTGTGGTTTAATACACAATTTGGCGTATTACACAGTGTGTGGTGTACTAGACAGCGTGATGTATTACACAGTGAGGAGTGTATTACAGTTTTATTTTTCTGTATGTATGTATGTACGGTGTATTACACAATGGGGGTATGTTTCACATAGTATGGTGTATTATACAGTGTGTGATATGCAGGGAATATTTATGCGCACATCCCGCAGACAAGATGCACACGTTCCACAAACAAGGTGCACACATCCCACACACAAGGTGCACAGGTCTCACAGACAAGGTGCACAGGTCCCACAGACAAGGTGCACACGTCCCACACACAAGGTGCACACATCCAACAGACAAGGTGCACACGTCCCACACACAAGGTGCACACGTCCCACAGACAAGGTGCACACGTCCCACAGACATGGTGCACACGTCCCACACATCAGGTGCACACATACATCCCACACACCAGGTGCACAACTCACACACTAATTGCACACGTCTCACAAACTAGGTGCACACGTCTCACAAACTAGGTGCACACGTCTCACACACCAGGTGCACACATCTCACACATTAGGTGCACATATCTCACACACTAGGTGCACACGTCTCAATAGGTGCACACGTCTCACACACCAGGTGCACACATGTCACACACCAGGTACACAGATCTCACACACTAGGTGCACACGTCTCACATATTAGGTGCACACATCTCACACACCAGGTACACACATCTCACACACTAGGTGCACACGTCTCACATATTAGGTGCACACATCTCACACACTAGGTGCACAGGTCTCACACACCAAGTGCACTAAATTGTAGATAAGAGTAATCTTAATTATCCCCCAGTATAGCGTACAATATATAGTGTAGATAGGGGAATATCTTACAAGCGACTGGCACTAGCGAACTATTGCCAGAGGTCCAGTGAAGTGTTAATAACGGATAAGTAACTACTATAGTCATAAGAGATGAAACGAGTAGTGGTAGCATTGAGGTGCAGGGACTCACAACATATATAAATTGAGCATACAACCGTTACCTCTACTAAACAGAAAATAATCTTTTCCTTAGAACTGTAGGGGAAAGTTAGCGTAGGCCTAGCTGCTGTGTAAATAATAAAACAATGATCCCAGTATAGCGCAGTGAAAAGTGTATTTTGAAAGAATACAGTGTATATCCTTGAGATAAACAGTGTACAGCACTACATAAAAGGAATTTAAATAATAATAATAATAATAATAGTAATAAAAATAATAGTGAAGTGTGGCAGTGTGGGTAAGTCCTGCCCGGCTCACACCCACCCTACACCCACCACCCACCCTACACCACCACCCACCCTACACCACCACCCACATACTGCAAACTTGGTTCGTATAAATACATCTTGCATATTACTGGCACCAGCAAGAAAAAGGTAAAGTGGAAATCAGTTTTCTTCCGTGGCATACAGAGTGTAGTAGGATACAGACAGGATGTCAGCACAGCATATCTGTGGGACATGTAAAAAAATCCTTGGAAGGAAATCCAGAATCACATGCAATCTATGCTCTTCCAAACACCATATCTCTTGTACTAGACTAAATACAGCCTCAAAAAATGACCTCGAACTAGCAAGGTGCTTCTGGTTGTGCAATAAAAATGTAGAACTTTGGGCAGGTATCAGAAAGGTACTAAGGAGAGTAATAAATAATAAAAATAATCAAGAAAACAAGGATGACCTCTTGGATAGTCTACCAAAAATATATAAAACATGGGAGCAAGAGATAGCGTATCAAAAAATGCAAAATGTCCATACCACAACAGATGACTCGAAACTATCTAGTCACCCACATGGTGCTAAGCCAGACCCATCCCCCCAGTCATAGCACTAATACCCACAGTGCTGGTGCTGGCCCAGGCTCCCTCAGTCATAGCACTAATACCCACAGTGCTGGTGCTGGCCCAGGCTCCCCCAGTCATAGCACTAATACCCACAGTGCTGGTGCTGGCCCAGGCTCCCCCAGCCATAGCACTAATACCCACAGTGCTGGTGCTGTGCTGGTGCTGGCCCAGGCTCAACCCCCAGCCCCAGTGCTGACCCAGACCCAGCCCCCAGCCTTACTGCCAGCCCAGACTCTCCTAGGGACACTACCAAAACCACCACAAAAACAGTAAATATACAACCATCTAAAACCGTAAATATACAACCATCATTGCACAAGACCGTGGCCCACAGTACAGATGTTGGAGAGGAGTCTCCTCCTTCTTCCTCTACTGGGGAAAGTAGATGGAATCCAGGACGGGGTGGCTCTGGCTTGGATACTGAGGATTATAGTGCAGTCCCAGAACCTGCAGAAATTGACAACACACCTCCCAACAATTCTCAACCAAAGGTGAATTTGTGCAAATATTATGCTTGGGGCATCTGTAAGCATGGAATAACATGGAAAAAAATGGGACATGCAACTTTGAGCATCCCAAAAAATGTAGCGACCTCCTGTCTAAAGGAGTGTGTCGTTCTTCTTCCTGTACTTTCTTTCACCCAAAAATGTGCCACTCCTCGGTCCTCCAGAAGCAGTGTTACAACATCGAGTGCCCTGCATACCATCTAAAAGGGACCAGGAGGCACAGACCCCAGACAAACAATAGTAGCTACGACAACCCAACTCCAGGTGATTTTTTAGTGGCAGGAAACGGAAAAAGAAAATGGAAGGAAATAAAAATAGTCCACCACCTTGGAGTCTTGTTGGACTGGAGGCGCAGCCAGTGGCCACCCATGGCCCTCCAGAATTACAACTACTGATACCAATAACAAAATCCCTCCAACAGACACAGAATACAACCTCGTTCATATTTGCTAATATACAGGGCCTTAACGCCATCCACCAACAACAAAATACCTTTTATCAGTGGACTTCTAGAGGAGTCTAATGCAATGTTTGCAGCCTTCACAGAGACTCGCACAAAAGATCATTTTGACAGTGAAATATGGATAAGTGGTTACAACCTTTTTAGATGCGACAGAAAAAACAGGCAACAAGGGGGGTTGGCCTGTATGTCAAAGAGTCCCTTATCTGCAAGGAGTTGCTGAACACCACAAATGAGGTAGTTGAAGTTCTCTCAATAAAGATCGAGAACCAAAACCTAGTCATTGTGGTTGTATACAAGCCACCAGATGCAACGTCACAACAGTTCAAGGAAAAGCTACTGAAAATTGATTACTGTTTGGAAAACCTTCCAGCTCCATCCCCAAACATCTTACTGCTTGGTGATTTCAACCTAAGGCATACAAAATGGAAGAATGTAGCAAATGTTATAACTGAAACAATCCCCGGAGGTAGCGCAGATGAAAGGTCACACACACATGAGCTACTAAGTCTCTGCGAAAAACACACCTTAAGCCAGCAGATAGTGGAGCCAACAAGACTAGAAAACACACTTGACCTTATCTTCACAAATAATGAGGACCTGATAAGAGACACAAGAATATCAAAAACAACTAATTCCAATCACAACCTAATCGAAGTTCAGACGTACATGCATAGGGGTCCTGATCAGCAGAATGCATCTACCTGTGAAGGTGTCTTCACAAAATACAACTTCAACAACCAGAACATCAACTGGGACCAGGTAAACCATGTCCTAAACGAAACATGTTGGGAAGATGTCTTAAATGACATGGAGCCAAACCAGTGCCTTGAAAGGATCAACTTCCTGGCAGCCGAAGCATGTTCTAGGCATATTCCCCTACGAAAGAAGAAGAGCAGGAGTAAACTGGAGAGAGAAGGACGCTCCCTCTAGAGAAGACGACGAAGAGTCACTGAGCTCCTCAGGAGTGCTAGAATATCTGATACACGAAAGGAGGCGCTGACCAGGGAAGTGGAAAATATTGAACTTAAGTTAAATAACTCTTACAGGAACCAGGAGAGGCAGGAGGAGCTTAAAGCTATTAGTGAAATTGAAAGAAATTCAAAATATTTCTTTTCATATGCCAAAAGCAAAGCAAATACCATATCTAGTATCGGGCCCTTACTCAGACAGGATGGGACTTACACAGATGACAACAAAGAAATGAGTGAAATATTGAAATCCCAGTACGACTCTGTGTTTAGTGAACCACTAATCGGTCTGAGGATCGACGACCCAAATGATTTCTTCATGAATGAGCCTCAAAACTCCATAAATGTATGCCAGATTTCCGAAATTACCCTAACTCCGATAGATATCGAAAAAGCCATTGACAACATGCCTATGCACTTAGCCCCGGGCTCAGACTCGTGGAACTCTGTTTTCATTAAGAACTGCAAGAAACCCCTCTCGCGTGCCCTAAGTACACTATGGAGGAGGAGCTTGGACATGGGTGAAATTCCAGTCACTTAAAACAACGGATATAGCCCCACTCCATAAAGGTGGCAGCAAAGCATTAGCTAAGAACTATAGACCAATAGCTCTGACGTCCCACATCATAAAAATCTTTGAAAGAGTGCTAAGAAGCAGGATTGCAAATCACCTGGATTCCCAAAATCTGCACAATCCAGGGCAACATGGGTTCAGGGCAGGTCGCTCCTGCCTCTCACAACTACTGGATCACTATGACATGGCCTTGGATGCACTGGAAGAAAATCAGAATGCAGATGTAATATACACAGACTTTGCAAAAGCATTTGACAAATGCGATCATGGCGTAATAGCCCATAAAATACGTGCTAAAGGAATAACTGGGAAAGTGGGGAGATGGATCTTCAACTTCCTAACAAATCGAACACAAAGAGTAGTGGTCAACAGAGTTAAATCGGAGGCTGCCATAGTGAAGAGCTCTGTTCCACAAGGCAAAGTACTCGCCCCCATCTTATTCCTTATCCTCATATCAGACATAGAGATATACACCACAGCACCGTATCAACTAGGATCTGCATGAGGCTGTCATCTGCTGAGGACGCGGTTAACCTCAAAGAAGATATAAACAAAGTTTTCCAGTGGGCAACGGTAAACAATATGATGTTCAATGAGGACAAATTCCAACTACTCCGTTATGGAAAACTGGAAGAGATAATAACTAGAACAGAGTATACTACTGACTCCGGCCATACAATAGAGCGGAAAAATAATGTAAGGGACCTGGGAGTAGTAATGTCTGAGGATCTCACTTTCAAGGATCACAACAGTGCCACGATCGCACGTGCAAAGAAAATGATAGGATGGATAATGAGAACTTTCAAAACGAGAGATGCCAAGCCCATGATGATCCTTTTCAAATCACTTCTCTCTAGGCTGGAATACTGCTGTACATTAACATCTCCATTCAAAGCAGGTGAAATCGCAGATCTAGAGAGTGTACAGAGATCCTTTACTGCACGTATAAGTTCTGTCAAGTACCTTAACTACTGGGAACGCTTGGAAGCACCTGACTTGTACTCGTTGGAACGCAGGAGGGAGAGATATATCATAATCTACACTTGGAAAATCTTGGAAGGAATGGTCCCAAATCTGCACACAGAAATCACTCCCTACGAAAGTAAAAGACTGGGCAGGCGATGCAAAATGCCCCCAATAAAAAGTAGGGGCGCCATTGGTACACTAAGGGGTAAACACCATAAGTGTCCGGGGCCCAAAACTGTTCAACAGCCTCCCATCAAGCATTAGGAGAATTGCCAATAAGCCCCTGGCTGTCTTCAAGAGAGAGCTGGACAGATACCTAAAGTCAGTGCCGGATCAGCCGGGCTGAGGCTCGTACGTTGGACTGCGTGCGGCCAGCAGTAACAGCCTAGTTGATCAGGCCCTGATCCATCGGGAGGCCTGATCATGGACCGGGTCGCGGGGGCGTTGATCCCCGGAATAACCTCCAGGTAACCTCCAGGTATCTCATACACCAGGTGCACACATCTCACACACCAGATGCACACATTTCACACACTAGGTGCACACATCTCACACACTAGGTGCACACATCTCACACACCAGGTGCACGCATCTCGCACACAAGGTGCACGCATCTCAAACACCAGGTGCACGCATCTCACACACCACGTGCACGCATCTCACACACCAGGTGCACACATCTCACACACTAGGTGCACACATCTCACACACTTGGTGCACACATCTCACACACTAGGCGTACACATATCACACACTAGGTGCACACGTCTCACTAGGTGCACAGGTTTCACACACAAAGTGCAAACATCTCATACACCAGGTTCACACGTCTCACACAGCAGGTGCACACATCTCACACAGCAGGTGCACACGTCTCACACACCAGGTGCACACATCTCACACACCAGGTGCACACACCTCTCACAGCAGGTGCACACATCTCACACAGGTGCACACATCTCACACAGCAGGTGCACACATCTCACACAGCAGGTGCACACATCTTACTCACCAGGTACACCCATCTCACACACCAGGTGTACCCATCTCACACACTAGGTGCACCCATCTCACACAGCAGGTGCACCCATCTCACACAGCAGGTGCACCCATCTCACACAGCAGGTGCACCCATCTCACACAGCAGGTGCACCCATCTCACACAGCAGGTGCACCCATCTCACACACCATGTGCACCCATCTCACACACCATGTGCACCCATCTCACACAGCAGGTGCACCCATCTCACACAGCAGGTGCACCCATCTCACACAGCAGGTGCACCCATCTCACACAGCAGGTGCACCCATCTCACACAGCAGGTGCACCCATCTCACACAGCAGGTGCACCCATCTCACACAGCAGGTGCACCCATCTCACACAACAGGTGCACCAATCTCACACAGCAGGTGCACCCATCTCACACAGCAGGTGCACCCATCTCACACAGCAGGTGCACCCATCTCACACAGCAGGTGCACACATCTCACACAGCAGGTGCACCAATCTCACACATCAGGTTCACCAATCTCACACAGCAGGTGCACCCATCTCACACAGCAGGTGCACACATCTCACACAGCAGGTGCACACATCTCACACAGCAGGTGCACACATCTCACACAGCAGGTGCACACATCTCACACAATAGGTGCACACATCTCACACAATAGGTCCACACATCTCACACACTAGGTGCACACATCTCACACAGCAGGTGCACACATCTCACACAGCAGGTGCACACATCTCACACAGCAGGTGCACACATCTCACACAGCAGGTGCACACATCGCACACAGCAGGTGCACACATCTCACACAGCAGGTGCACACATCTCAAACACCAGGTGCATACATCTCATACACTAGGTGCACACATCTCACACAGCAGGTGCACACATCTCTCACAGCAGGTGCACACATTTCACACAGCAGGTGCACAATCTCACACACCAGGTGCACACATCTCTCACACCAGGTGCACGCATCTCTCACACCAGGTGCACACATCTTACACAGCAGGTGTACACATCTCACACAGCAGGTGCACACATCTCACACAGCAGGTGCACACATCTCACACAGCAGGTGCACACAACTCACACACTAGGTGCACACATCTCACACACTAGGTGCACACATCTCACACAGCAGGCGCACACATCTCGCACACTAGGTGCACACATCTCACACAGCAGGTGCACACATCTCACACGGCAGGTGCACACATCTCACACGGCAGGTGCACACATCTCACACGGCAGGTGCACACATCTCACACAGCAGGTGCACACATCTCACACAGCAGGTGCACACATCTCACACAGCAGGTGCACACATCTCATACACTAGGTGCACACATCTCACACAGCAGGTGCACACATCTCACACAGCAGGTGCACACATCTCACACAGCAGGTGCACACATCTCACACAGCAGGTGCACACATCTCACACAGCAGGTGCACACATCTCACACAGCAGGTGCACACATCTCAAACACCAGGTGCATACATCTCATACACTAGGTGCACACATCTCACACAGCAGGTGCACACATCTCTCACAGCAGGTGCACACATCTCACACAGCAGGTGCACAATCTCACACACCAGGTGCACACATCTCTCACACCAGGTGCACGCATCTCTCACACCAGGTGCACACATCTTACACAGCAGGTGTACACATCTCACACAGCAGGTGCACACATCTCACACAGCAGGTGCACACATCTCACACAGCAGGTGCACACAACTCACACACTAGGTGCACACATCTCACACACTAGGTGCACACATCTCACACAGCAGGTGCACACATCTCGCACACTAGGTGCACACATCTCACACAGCAGGTGCACACATCTCACACGGCAGGTGCACCCATCTCACACGGCAGGTGCACACATCTCACACAGCAGGTGCACTCATCTCACACAGCAGGTGCAGGTGCACACATCTCACACAGCAGGTGCACACATCTCATACACTAGGTGCACACATCTCACACAGCAGGTGCACACATCTCACACAGCAGGTGCACACATCTCACACAGCAGGTGCACACATCTCACACAGCAGGTGCACACATCTCACACAGCAGGTGCACACATCTCACACAGCAGGTGCACACATCTCACACAGCAGGTGCACACATCTCATACACTAGGTGCACACATCTCACACAGCAGGTGCACACATCTCACACAGCAGGTGCACACATCTCACACACCAGGTGCACACATCTCACACACCACGTGCACGCATCTCTCACACCAGGTGCACGCATCTCTCACACCAGGTGCACACATCTTACACAGCAGGTGCACACATCTCACACAGCAGGTGCACACATCTCACACAGCAGGCGCACACATCTCACACACTAGGTGCACACATCTCACAAACCAGGTGCACACATCTCACACACCAGGTGCACACATCTCAAACACCAGGTGCATACATCTCATACACTAGGTGCACACATCTCACACAGCAGGTGTACACATCTCACACAGCAGGTGCACACATCTCACACACCAGGTGCACACATCTCACACAGCAGGTGCACACATCTCACACAGCAGATGCACACATCTCACACAGCAGGTGCACACATCTCGCACAGCAGGTGCACACATCTCTCACACCAGGTGCACACATCTCTCACACCAGGTGCACACATCTCACACACCAGGTGCACCCATCTCACACACCAGGTGCACCCATCTCACACACCAGGTGCACCCATCTCACACACCAGGTGCACCCATCTCACACACCAGGTGCACTCATCTCACACGCCAGGTGCACACATCTCACACGCCAGGTGCACACATCTCTCACACCAGGTGCACACATCTCACACGCCAGGTGCACACATCTCACACATCAGGTGCACACATCTCTCACACCAGGTGCACACATCTCACACACCAGGTGCACACATCTCACACACCAGGTGCACACATCTCACACACCAGGTGCACACATCTCACACACCAGGTGCACACATCTCACACACCAGGTGCACACATCTCACACACCAGGTGCACCCATCTCACACACCAGGTGCACACATCTCACACACCAGGTGCACCCATCTTACACACCAGGTGCACACATCTCACACACCAGGTGCACACATCTCACACACCAGGTGCACCCATCTCACACACCAGGTGCACACATCTCACACACCAGGTGCACCCATCTTACACACCAGGTGCACACATCTCACACACCAGGTGCACACATCTCACACACCACGTGCACACATCTTACACACCAGGTGCACACATCTCACACACCAGGTGCACACATCTCACACACCAGGTGCACACATCTCACACACCAGGTGCACACATCTCACACACCAAGTGCACCCATCTCACACACCAGGTGCACCCATCTCACACACCAGGTGCACCCATCTCACACACCAGGTGCACACATCTCACACACCAGGTGCACCCATCTCACACACCAGGTGCACCCATCTCACACACCAGGTGCACCCATCTTACACACCACTTGCACACATCTCACACACCAGGTGCACACATCTCACACACCAGGTGCACCCATCTCACACACCAGGTGCACCCATCTCACACACCAGGTGAACACATCTCACACACCAGGTGCACCCATCTTACACACCAGGTGCACCCATCTCACACACCAGGTGCACCCATCTCACACACCAGGTGCACCCATCTCACACACCAGGTGCACACATCTCGCACACCAGGTGCACACATCTCGCACACCAGGTGCACACATCTCACACACCAGGTGCACACATCTCACACACCAGGTGCACACATCTTACACACCAGGTGCACACATCTCACACACCAGGTGCACACATCTCACACACCAGGTGCACACATCTCACACACCAGGTGCACATATCTCACACACCAGGTGCACACATTTTACACACCAGGTGCACACATCTCACACACCAGGTGCACACATCTCACACACCAGGTGCACATATCTCACACACCAGGTGCACACATCTCACACACCAGGTGCACCCATCTTACACACCAGGTGCACCCATCTCACACACCAGGTGCACCCATCTCACACACCAGGTGCACCCATCTCACACACCAGGTGCACACATCTCGCACACCAGGTGCACACATCTCGCACACCAGGTGCACACATCTCACACACCAGGTGCACACATCTCACACACCAGGTGCACACATCTCACACACCAGGTGCACACATCTCACACACCAGGTGCACACATCTCACACACCAGGTGCACATATCTCACACACCAGGTGCACACATTTTACACACCAGGTGCACACATCTCACACACCAGGTGCACACATCTCACACACCAGGTGCACATATCTCACACACCAGGTGCACACATCTCACACACCAGGTGCACACATCTCGCACACCAGGTGCACACATCTCACACACCAGGTGCACACATCTCACACACCAGGTGCACCCATCTCACACACCAGGTGCACACATCTCACACACCAGGTGCACCCATCTCACACACCAGGTGCACACATCTCACACACCAGGTGTACACATCTCACACACCAGGTGCACACATCTCACACATCAGGTGCACACATCTCACACACCAGGTGCACACATCTCACACACCAGGTGCACACATCTCACACACCAGGTGCACACATCTCGCACACCAGGTGCACACATCTCACACACCAGGTGCACACATCTCACACACCAGGTGCACACTCACCATCACTTCGCAAGTTATAACTACAACGAAAAGTGGAAACTTTTAACCTCTGTTGATAAAACACCAAGTTTAAATCTCTTTTATTCCGACACCAACTATAAAAATTGACTTTTTTCGAGCTCAACTTTCTAGGTATAATTAAGAACATTAAAAACCACACAGCTGTTTGCGTTTGTTTGTGTGTGTGTGTGTGTGTGTATATTCACCTAGTTGTACTCACCTTGTTGAGGTTGCGGGGGTCGAGTCACAGCTCCTGGCCCCGCCTCTTCACTGATCGCTACTAGGTCACTCTCCCTGAACCGTGAGCTTTATCATACCTCTGCTTAAAGCTGTGTATGGATCCTGCCTCCACTACATCGCTTCCCAAACTATTCCACTTACTGACTACTCTGTGGCTGAAGAAATACTTCCTAACATCCCTGTGATTCATCTGTGTCTTCAACTTCCGACTGTGTCCCCTTGTTACTGTGTCCAATCTCTGGAACATCCTGTCTTTGTCCACCTTGTCAATTCCTCTCAGTATTTTGTATGTCGTTATTGTCTTCCCTATCTCTCCTGTCCTCCAGTGTCGTCAGGTTGATTTCCCTTAACCTCTCCTCGTAGGACATACCTCTTAGCTCTGGGACTAGTCTTGTTGCAAACCTTTGTACTTTCTCTAGTTTCTTTACGTGCTTGGCTAGGTGTGGGTTCCAAATTGGTGCCGCATACTCCAATATGGGCCTAACGTACACGGTGTACAGGGTCCTGAACGATTCCTTATTAAGATGTCGGAATGCTGTTCTGAGGTTTGCTAGGCGCCCATATGCTGCAGCAGTTATTTGGTCGATGTGCGCTTCAGGAGATGTGCCTGGTGTTATACTCACCCCAAGATCTTTTTCCTTGAGTGAGGTTTGTAGTCTCTGGCCCCCCTAGACTGTACTCCGTCTGCGGTCTTCTTTGCCCTTCCCCAATCTTCATGACTTTGCACTTGGTGGGGTTGAACTCCAGGAGCCAATTGCTGGACCAGGTCTGCAGCCTGTCCAGATCCCTTTGTAGTTCTCCCTGGTCTTCGATCGAGTGAATTCTTCTCATCAACTTCACGTCATCTGCAAACAGGGACACCTCAGAGTCTATTCCTTCCGTCATGTGTGTGTGTGTGTGTGTGTGTGTGTGTGTGTGTGTGCGCTTGCGCGCGTCTGCTTGTGTGCCTGTGCCTTAGCTTGTGTTTGGGCATTTATTCCTTAAATTAGCTGTTACTGGGTTAGTTTCCTCCCTTCGCGAGCCATTTCATGCATATTCTTAAAACTGTGTTTAGAGCCTGTCTCTATTTTTATTTTCCTGGTTATTCCACTTCCTGATCTTTCTGAGGGTGAGAAATGCTTCCCAACATGCCTGTGACTCTCATGCGTTATAACTTCCAAGTATGCCCTTATAAACTAGTTTCTTGTCTCTCGAACTGCCTGTTGCTGTTCGCCTGTCAGTTCTTGAGTATTTTGCACATCATTTCCTTGTCTTTCCTGGTCCTGTCCTTTAATGTCATCACCTTTAGTACCATAATGCTTCCTCATAACTCATACCCTTCAGCAAATTTTTGACATGCTTGATTAGGTGTACATTTCATGCCGGTGCTGCATATTCCAAGATGAGTTTCACATGTCGTATATAGCACCATAAATAAGTGTTGAAATTCCTGAGAGTTGGATTTTCCAGTCATGCATATACTGCAGAGACTGTTCACTTATTTTGCACATAGGTGATATGCTTGGTACTATGCTCGCCCCAAGGTCCTTCTCCTTGAGTGAGTTTTGCTAATTTTGTACCATAAGCCTGTACTCAAGTCTGGTATTCTTTGTAGTTCCCCCACTTATGGGGATTGGAGTCCATTAATAACTTGTCTGAAAAATCCTGTTGCTTTTCCAAGTCCATTCGTAGCAGCTCCCAGTCATCTCTGTCTTTATTCTCCTAATTGGTTTCATATCATCTGCAAATTAAGATACATTAAACTACCTCTTCCGATATGTCGTTCACATACACCGGAAATGATATACAAGTCCCAGTACCGATCTTTGTGCAACTCCGCTTCTTAAACTTGTCACTTCTGATGACTCTTCCCGGACATTTACCGTTTCTTTCCTGTTAGGAATTTATTCATTATAGTTTCCCCTTTTGTCCCTGCTTGCTCCTTCAGCTTTTGTCTCAGTCTCTTGTGCATTACTTTAGCATATGCTCTCTTACAGATCAGTAATGTGCAGTCCTTCACCTCTCTCTCTCTCTCTCTCTCTCTCTCTCTCTCTCTCTCTCTCTCTGTTCTCTTACTTCTGTTGCCTTATTATAGAAATCAAGCAGGTTTGTGACACATGATTTATCATTTCTAAAACCGAACTGGTTGTTTACATTCTATTTCTTTTCTGGTGCTTCACCACTGATTATATAATTCATCATCATTCATACTATACACATCAGTGACATGTCCTACAGTTTAGTACTATATGTTAATTTTATTTACTATTGGGCTGCTATATTTCTGTCTACCACACCTCAGGCAGATGTCCTGTATCGAGTGACGTGTTGTAGACTTTAGTTAGTGAAGTATGCAGTGCTTTCAGCTACATTTTCAGAATCCATATAGAGACATTGTTTGATCCCATTCACTTAGAGATATATATCTCACTCAGCAGTTGCTGCACCATTTCTTTTGTTGTGTGTTTTGTGTTAAGTACTTGTTGGTATACCCTTTCTCTTTAACGATCTTGTACAGCGTTTAATTTTATCAACTTTTCGGAACTTCTTCGACATTTCTTGTGAGCATTCCTCCTTCCTTCCGTCTTACTACTTGCTCCTTTACTGTTGTCTTCTGATGTGTTTGTATAACAACGTCAGTTTATATTTGGTATTTGACGGAATGTCATAAACTGTCACCCAGCATCTCGTGCATGCATACTTGTTTCTAGCTCTTGTGCTCGCTTATCTCTTGTCTATTCTTTGATTTCTAATTGTTTTTTCTATGCTTCTGCACTTTTAGCTCTTCCTTCCCTGCAGCTATGAGTAAACCATGAACTCTCTCCGTACGTGTTATAGCTTATGGGTAAGAATTTCTCCTCTGCCTACTGGTACTTCCAATTAAATATTCCATCAATTCATTGGTTATCATTCCTTCCAGTTCCCTGTCTCACTGTAGTACATTTAAAAATGTTGTATCTGTGTGGCCTTTCCCTCTAAAATCCGGTTTCTCCTATCCCTTCCCCGGTATAAATCTATCCATGTTTATTTCCACAAGGCAACAAACTAATAGGTTTGCCTGTACAGGTTGCTGTTATAGACAGGTCTCGTTTATCTTCTTCGAGCCTTGTACTTGGCAGTAGTAACCTCACGACAACGAAAACAGAACTAAGCTGATCTTGAAGGCTTCGTCACATATATTCGGTGAGGGATGTATTTTTGTGTTCATTGAAGGCATTCATTTAGTTATCAACATCACCTTGGAGAAGAGCATTCCAGTTAGATGGGACGAACTTAGAGAATGGGCCAGCCATTTTCTTCTTTTCCCCAGCCAGGTTGTGAGTGAAGATTCTTCACCTAGTTCTGTCGGAATCTTCAGAGTTGGGAGCCAGAGATGAGAGTAGGGAAGATAAACACTGCAAGAAGGTCATCAAAATCCCTCTGTATAAGATGTTGGCTGAAGTCGTTAACAGTTATAATATGTTAACATTTATGTTGAAAAAGAAAGTCCACATTTTCTATCAGGAATTTAATAAGGTCTGCATGTTGCCACTGAGGTTTGTATATTGCATATGCTAGTACAGAGGTACTAGTATTTCTGCGAAGTTTGAAGAAAATAACTTCCAGGTGATTAGGGATGGCAACATCTATTAGCTGGGTATGTACATTTTTTAAAAAAAAGCATACGGCAGCGCCCCGCTTCACAAAGATGGCAGTAAAGTAATTGCGAAGAATTACAGTGCTAACGTCCTGCATCATAAAAACTTCGAGTGTTTTAAGAAGCAAGATCGCCAATCACTCGGGTACCTAACAACTGCACAACCCAGAGCAGCATGGGTTTAGATCAGGTGGCTCCTGCCTCTCACAATTACTGGACCACTTTGACATTGTCTCGGATGCACTAGAGGACAGACAAAATTATGATGTAGTATACACAGACTTTGTGAAAGCTTCCGACAAGTGCCATTATGGTGTAATAGCACACAAAATGCGTGATAAAGGAATAACAGAAAAAGTGGGTAGATGGATCTATAACTTTCTAACAAATAGAACACAAAGAGTAATAGTAAACAGAGTAAAGTTAAAAGCGGCTAAAGTGAAAAATTCTATCCCACAAGGTGCAGTACTCGCTTCCATCCTTTTCCTGTTCGTCATATTTGACATAGAGATGTAAGCCACAGCACGGTGTCTTCCTTTGCTGATGATACCAGAATTTGCCTGATAGTCATCCATGGAGGACACTGCAAATCTCCAAGTCTTTAAATGGGCCTCGGACAACAATATGAAGTTCAGTGAAGACAAATTTCAATTCCTCCTCCATGGAAAACTCGAGGAAATAAAAATTGATTCGGATTACAAAACAAATTCCAACCACACAATAAACCGAGAAAATAATGTGAAGGACCTGGGAGTGATAATGTTAGAAAGTCTCATTTTCAAAGATCACAACACTGTCTCACCACATCTGCAAGGAAAATGATAGGATGGATAATGAGAACCTTTAAAACTAGGGATGCCAGGCCATTGATGATTCTGTTCAAATTGTTTAATCTGTCTAGGCAAGAATATTGCTGTGCTGTAACGGCCTTTTTCAAGTCAGACGAAATTGTAGACCTGGAGATAATACAGAGAACTTTCTATGCACATTTAAGTACAGTAAAGCACCTAAATTACTGGGAACGGCTGAAGCCCCTTGACCTTTTACTCCTTGGAAGACAGGCGAGAAAGATACATGATAATATATAATTGGAAATCTTGGAGTGACTAGTTCCAAATCTGCACACGAAATCACTTCATATGAAAGTAAAAGACTCGGCATGCGTACTCATAGCAGGGGCGCTATGAGTATGTTATGAGACAACACAATAAGTGTTAGTGGCCCAAGATTATTTAACTGCTTCCCAGCATACATAAGAGGGATTACCAAGAGACCCCTTGCTGTTTTCAAGGAGCTGGACCATTACCTAAAGTCAGTACTTGCCCAGCCGGTTGTGGTTCGTACTTCAGTTTACAAGGCCAGGCCATGGACCGGGCTGCGGGGGCGTTTACTTCCAAAACTCACTCTAGGTATGCTTGTCCTTGACTCTTCTTCTCCATGAAATGCAGCCAGCAATTTCAGCAAAAATTTCCGCAGTCCTGTTATACAAAAATGTCTTATCAACGGCGATCATAGCGGGACGTCGAGTGTTCACGAAACTGCGTGAGCTCAACATAGATAATGAAGCCTCTAATGTTGGCCGATAGGATTCTGATATTGGCTCATAATTGTGTTCAGCTTGAATTGTGTTCTACCTGAACAGAGGCAGGTAGGACACAGGGGCAACCGCTGGGATGTAGCTCTGTGGTCTTGTATGAGACAAAACCACCTAATGAGCCGCGATAGGAACAGCATGGTGAGTGACGTGTGTGTTTACTACTACTGAGATCCTGTTGGTTTGTTCCAAATACAAATCTTTAAAGAATTGGTGATCATGTTTATCAAGATCCTTCTTTTTACGACAGTGTTCATGATGTCCCCCTTTTGTGATAGCAATTGCACTTAGTATCCGCAGGGAGTTGTTATGGTGTGCCATCTCCGGTGACAGCTTAAGCACTGCCTAGGTGCCTGGGAAGGTGGTCTCCTATTTCTTGCACTTCATGTATTTCGCTGCTGATTCAGCAGCTGATTTCTCTGAACGTTCTGCTGCTGGTGAGCCTGATGATCATATACCTTGGTGAGCGTTTTCCTGGGACTGTGTTGGTGGAAAGTGAGACGACTGTAGGTGGCAACCTCTTTCTCTTTACATGTCC
>NC_091297.1:24970180-24972680 GCF_038502225.1 Cherax quadricarinatus
ATAGGAGAAGACGATATGACCCAGCTGGAAAATTTTCGGAGAATAGGGGGGTTTGTAAAAAAAAGAACCCGGCCAGTGAGAGTGACCTTCAAGGCAGAAGCGACTCGGACCAGGATACTGCAGGAGAAAGCACGATTAAGGGACATGACGGCATACAGGAGGGTGTATCTCGACCGCGACAGAACACAAGAAGAAAGGAAGAAACTGAGAGAGATGGTACAAAGGCGAAAGGAGGAAAGAGAGGGGATGGAGAAGACAGACAGGAGATCCCAGACCCAGGAAGAAGATCTAATACAGCCTCCCTCACAACTTTCTATAGAAGCCTCCCAACCAGGTCAACCCCAGTGCAACCAAACACTCTAAATCAAAACACCCATGCCACATCCAATGCCCCCACCCACTACATTACAAACTTCACCCCCACAGCAACAACCCATAGTTCCTTACCAGGTCTCCCACTTCCCCAACCCCAATATACTTCCCAGACCACAGTCTTAGAAAAGAAGTTGAAGGTGTGGTATACAAATGCAGATGGAATAACAAACAAGTATGAGGAGTGGCACGAAAGAATCAAAGAGACATCCCCAGACATAATAGCACTCACAGAAACAAAACTCACCAGAATAATAACAGATTCAATCTTTCCATCCGGATATCAAATCTTCAGGAAAGACAGAGGGAGGAGAGGGGGAGGAGGAGTTGCACTGCTCATTAAAAACCAGTGGGGTTTTGAGAAAATGGAAGGAATGGATGGCATGGGCGAAAGGGACTACTTAGTAGGAACAATCCAGTCTGAGGGACATAAGGTGATAATTGCAGTAATGTACAACCCACCACAGAACTGCAGGAGGCCAAGAGAAGAATACGATGAGAGCAACAGAGCAATGATCAACACACTAGCCGAGGTGGCCAGGAGAGCACACATGGGGGGAGCAAAGTTACTAGTTATGGGTGATTTCAATCACAAGGAGATTGACTGGGAAAACCTGGAGCCCCATGGGGGTCCCGAAACATGGAGAGCCAAGATGATGGATGTGGTACTGGAGAACCTCATGCATCAACATGTTAGAGACACTACCAGAGAGAGAGGAGAGGACGAACCAGCAAGGTTGGACCTTGTATTCACCATGAGTAGTTCGGACATCGAGGGTATCATGTATGAAAGGCCCCTGGGAGCTAGTGATCATGTGGTTCTGTGCTTCGACTACATAGTTGAGCTCCAAGTGGAGAGAGTAGCAGGAATAGGCTGGGAAAAACCAAACTACAAAAGGGGGAACTACTCAGGCATGAGGAACTTCCTTCAAGACATTCAGTGGGAGAGGGAACTGACAGGAAAACCAGTACAAGAAATGATGGATTATGTAGCAACAAAATGCAAGGAGGCAGAGGAGAAGTTTGTTCCCAAGGGAAACAGAAATAATGGGAAGAACAGAACGAGTCCTTGGTTCACCCAAAGGTGTAGGGAGGCAAAAACTAGGTGTAATAGAGAATGGAAAAGGTACAGAAGACAGAGAACTCAGGAAAATAAAGAAATCAGCCGAAGAGCCAGAAACGAATATGCACAGATAAGAAGGGAGGCTCAGAGACAATATGAAAATGACATAGCATCAAAAGTAAAGACTGACCCGAAGCTGTTGTACAGCCACATCAGGAGGAAAACAACAGTCAAGGACCAGGTAATCAGACTGAGGAAGGGTGATGGGGAATTCACAAGAAACGACCGAGAGGTATGTCAGGAGCTCAACACAAGATTTAAAGAGGTATTTACAGTGGAAACCAGTAGGACTCCAAGAAATCAGAACAGGGGGGCACACCAGCAAGTGCTGGATGAGGTACATATAACCAAGGAGGAGGTGAAGAAGCTGCTATGCGAACTTGACACCTCAAAGGCGGTGGGACCAGACAACATCTCTCCATGGGTCCTTAAAGAGGGAGCAGAGATATTGTGTGAGCCATTAACAAAGATCTTCAACACATCATTTGAAACTGGGCAACTCCCTGAGGTATGGAAAATGGCAAATGTAGTCCCAATTTTTAAAAAGGGAGACAGACATGAGGCACTAAACTACAGACCTGTATCTCTAACGTGTATAGTATGCAAGGTCATGGAGAAGATCATCAGGAGGAGAGTGGTGGGGCACCTGGAAAGAAACAAGTGTATAATTGACAACCAGCACGGTTTCAGGGAAGGAAAATCCTGTGTCACAAACCTACTAGAGTTTTATGACAAGGTGACAGAAGTAAGACAAGAGAGAGAGGGGTGGATCGACTGCGTATTTTTGGACTGCAAGAAGGCTTTCGACACAGTTCCTCACAAGAGGTTACTGCAAAAGCTAGAGGACCAGGCACACATAACAGGAAAGGCACTGCAATGGATCAGAGAATATCTGACAGGGAGGAAACAACGAGTCATGGTACGCGACGAGGTGTCAGAGTGGGCGCCTGTGACAAGCGGGGTTCCACAGGGGTCAGTCCTAGGACCTGTGCTGTTCTTGGTATA
>NC_091297.1:24977680-25070180 GCF_038502225.1 Cherax quadricarinatus
ATATATAGTATAGGAAGTCAAGAAATCTGACACTTTCTAGAAAAGCATATGACAAATACCACACACACACACACACACACACACACACACACACACACACACACACACACACACACACAGAGGTTCGTACCCAAGGGTAACAGGAATAATGAAAACGCCAGGATGAGCCCATGGTTCACTCAAAGATGCAAGGAGGCAAAAACCAAGTGTGCTAGGGAATGGAAGAAATATAGAAGGCAAAGGACCCAGGAGAATAAGGAGAGCAGTCGTAGAGCCAGAAACGAATATGCACAGATAAGAAGGCAGGCCCAAAGACAATATGAAAATGACATAGCAGCGAAAGCCAAATCTGACCCGAAACTGTTGTACAGCCACATCAGGAGGAAAACAACAGTCAAGGACCAGGTAATCAGGCTAAGGAAGGAAGGAGGAGAGACAACAAGAAATGACCGTGAAGTATGTGAAGAACTCAACAAGAGATTCAAAGAAGTGTTCACAGAGGAGACAGAAGGGACTCCAGAAAGACGGAGAGGTGGGGCACACCACCAAGTGCTGGACACAGTGCACACAACCGAGGAAGAAGTGAAGAGGCTTCTGAGTGAGCTAGATACCTCAAAGGCAATGGGGCCAGATAACATCTCCCCATGGGTATTGAGAGAGGGAGCAGAGGCGCTATGTGTACCCCTAACAACAATATTCAATACATCTATCGAAACAGGGAGATTGCCTGAGGCATGGAAGACAGCAAATGTAGTCCCAATCTTTAAAAAAGGAGACAGACAGTGTCACTGACATGTATAGTATGCAAAATCATGGAGAAGATTATCAGGAGAAGAGTGGTGGAACACCTAGAAAGGAACGATCTTATCAACAGCAGCCAACATGGTTTCAGGGACGGGAAATCCTGTGTCACAAACCTACTGGAGTTCTATGACATGGTGACAGCAGTAAGACAATAGAGAGAGGGGTGGGTGGATTGCATTTTCTTGGACTGCAAGAAGGCGTTTGACACAGTTCCACACAAGAGATTGGTGCAAAAACTGGAGGACCAAGCAGGGATAACAGGGAAAGCACTACAATGGATCAGGGAATACTTGTCAGGAAGACAGCAGCGAGTCATGGTACGTGGCGAGGTGTCAGAGTGGGCACCTGTGACCAGCGGGGTCCCGCAGTGGTCAGTCCTAGGACCAGTGCTGCTTCTAGTATTTGTGAACGACATGACGGAAGGAATAGACATCTGTTTGCAGATGACGTGAAGTTGATGAGAAGAATTCACTCGATCGAAGACCAGGCAGAACTACAAAGGGATCTGGACAGGCTGCAGACCTGGTCCAGCAATTGGCTCCTGGAGTTCAATCCCACCAAGTGCAAAGTCATGAAGATTGGGGAAGGGCAAAGAAGACCGCAGACGGAGTACAGTCTAGGGGGCCAGAAACTACAAACCTCACTCAAGGAAAAAGATCTTGGGGTGAGTATAACACCAGGCACATCTCCTGAAGCGCACATCAACCAAATAACTGCTGCAGCATATGGGCGCCTAGCAAACCTCAGAACAGCATTCCGACATCTTAATAAGGAATCATTCAGGACCCTGTACACCGTGTACGTTAGGCCCATGTTGGAGTATGCGGCACCAGTTTGGAACCCACACCTAGCCAAGCACGTGAAGAAACTAGAGAAAGTGCAAAGGTTTGCAACAAGACTAGTCCCAGAGCTAAGAGGTATGTCCTACGAGGAGAGGTTAAGGGAAATCAACCTGACGACACTGGAGGACAGGAGAGATAGGGGGGACATGATAACGACATACAAAATACTGAGAGGAATTGACAAGGTGGACAAAGACAGGATGTTCCAGAGATTGGACACAGTAACAAGGGGACACAGTTGGAAGCTGAAGACACAGATGAATCACAGGGATGTTAGGAAGTATTTCTTCAGCCACAGAGTAGTCAGTAAGTGGAATAGTTTGGGAAGCGATGTAGTGGAGGCAGGATCCATACATAGCTTTAAGCAGAGGTATGATAAAGCTCACGGCTCAGGGAGAGTGACTTAGTAGCGATCAGTGAAGAGGCGGGGCCAGGAGCTCGGACTCGACCCCCGCAACCTCAACTAGGTGAGAACTAGGTGAGTACACACACACAGCCAATATTGGAGTATGCAGCGCCAGTCTGGAGCCATCACCTAGCCAAGCATGTGAGGAAACTAGAGAAAGTGCAAAGGTTTGCAACAAGACTAGTCCCGGAGCTAAGGGGTATGTCCTGCGAGGAGAGGTTAAGGAAAATCGACTTGACGACACTGGAAGACAGGAGAGAGAGGGATAACCACATATAAAATAATGAGAGGAATCGACAAGGTGGATAGAGACAGGATGTTCCAGAGATGGGACACAGCAACAAGGGGTCACAGTTGGAAGTTGAAGACTCAGATGAATCACAGGGACATTAGGAAGTATTTCTTCAGTCACAGAGTTGTCAGGAAGTGGAATAGTCTGGGAAGTGATGTAGTGGAGGCAGGATCCATACAAAGCTTTAAGAAGAGATATGATTAAGTGCATGGAGCAGGAAAAGTGACTCGACCCCTGCAACCACAACTAGGTGAGTACACACACACACACACACACACACACACACACACACACACACACACACTCACTCACACATGAAAGAACAAAGATGTGGCGGTGGTGCTGGAAAATTTCATGCACGAACATGAGGAACACAACCAGAGAGAGAGAGAGAGAGAGAGAGAGAGACAGAGAGAGAGGGAGGGAGGGAGGGAGGGAAAGGATGAAGCAGCAAGGCTGGACCTTGTATTCATCTCGAACAGTTCAGACATAGGGGATATTACACTTGAAAGGCTCCTCGGTGCTGGTGATCATGTCCTGAGTTTCGAATGTATAGTAGATTTAACAGTGGAAAATGAAGTAACACGATAAAGATGGGAGAAACCAAGCCTCCTCCCATACATTCCCTCGCACACACTCACCCTGGACTGTAAGGTTGACGGTGAGCGAGACGGGCGGTGTAGTAGAGACCTGACACAGGTAGGAGCCCGCGTCGCTCTTCCTGACATAGTGGATCTTCAAAACCCATTGTTGTCCCCCTGAAGGATTTACCGTCACGAAGCGCGAATCCGATGTGTAAGTGATGGAGCCGGTGGTGAGCAGTCTGATGTCCCGTCCACGAACCCAGGACACCTGCGGGTGGAAGATAAGAGTTAAACCACACGTTCCACTCAGAAGCACAGAAGGCAGTGCCACCAGAAGACACATGAAGGCAGTGCCACCACAAGACACATGAAGGCAGTGCCCCTACATGGCACATGAAGGCACTGCCACCAAAAGACACAAGGCAGTGCCACTACAAGACACGTGAAAGCAGTGCAACTATAAGACATATGAAAGCCGTGTCATCATAAGACACATGAAGGCAGTGCCACCACAAGACACACGAAGGCAGTGCCACCACAAGACACATGAAGGCAGTGCCACCACAAGACACATGAAGGCAGTGCCACCACAAGACACACGAAGGCAGTGCCACCACAAGACACACGAAGGCAGTGCCACCACAAGACACATGAAGGCAGTGCCACCACAAGACACATGAAGGCAGTGCCACCACAAGACACATGAAGGCAGTGCCACTACAAGAGACAAGAACTTGCCTAGTCTAACATTACATCAGAATCTGACTTTCTCTCGGAGTTCAAACCTGTAATGACAGAAGTTTAATTTCTATAACGCCTTTAAGTTTGCGAAGTCCCATAACAAGAAGTTCTTTTCATGCTGGAGAAAAATTATATTCTTTATAATAATAATTATTATTATTATTATCTTCATTTCTACAAATACATGTGCGACATATGGAAGCCTAGCAGGCATCAGTGGCATACTATATAGAAAACCCTGGGCATCCTTAGGATGCGACACACAACAGTCGACTAATACCCAAGTACGTATTTACTGCTAGGTAAACAGTACAGCAGCTATCTTAAGGAAACACTCCCCAATATTTCTACCCATACCGGGGATTCAACCACGAACCTCTGTGAGCTGAGGGCGCTACCGAACTAAGTGAAGCTGGAAATCCGTGTGGGTTATTCAACATAGGATAATGGTGGCTCGACTCACCATTCGCTAACTGGTCTTGGAACAGTCAGTCTGTTGTCGAAAGAAATCGCTGGAAAAAGGAGAGAAACCAGGTTAGGTAAGATTCAGGAAACAGGACAAGTGTGTCCTCACGCGGGTCTAAGTCATATGATGACCCGCTGCTGGAGTTTTTGATCATCAGACCGAGGCCTTCCGATGGCTTATCGGTCCACCCCTTTCAAAGTTAGGGTTATATTTTTGTAGAGAAATCTGAGAGTTGGAAAACAGCTAATATAGCGCCAATATCTGGGAATAGTCATAAAAGAAGCGCAAAATTCCAGATCAGAAGAGCTTATATACACAACGTTAAAGATCACAGTAAAGCTACTAAGAGAAATAATAGATTTAAGCATATGTTTCGTTATGAAATACTTATACAGACTCACAAATGAGAAATCATCTAACAGAAAAGCAAAATCATTTTACAACAGAATGTCACAGACATTCTGTTGATAAAGTAATATTCCTTGACCGCCAAATGACTACTGATACAATATCCCACAGATAAATATTTTACAAAATGAAATAAAAATTGGTGTGCCAGGGAAATTGTTACGGTGGATAACAGAGCACTTGAAGAAAAGAAAGCAGTCACAATGAATTGTCTACACATTTAACCTTTCGTCTAATGTAAGCAAAACGGGATAACTAAAGTACTGTATTAAACCTTAGCTAATGTCAGAATTTTCTTCAGCATTTGTAAGTATGTGTGGATGATTGTCCTAGTATTATTGAGGAAAATATAGAAGAAACGGCAACCAATGAGCCACCTAGATCAGATAAGTGCCTGATGGATTTCACTCTGACATAAGCCTGTCAAGTAATTCGGGAAAGGAGAGGTAGAACTGATGATAGAGCGCCGGTTTTGGAAGAAAGAAATTTAAAGTATTAATGTCGGAGAATTTTAACTGTATGAACTGGGAACAACATTCAAGAACATCTGTAGAGGATCGTTTTGAACTCTGTATATAGCGTGTGTAGGGCACGTAATAGAATTCGCTCTATGAAATATGTTAGGAAGTTTGAGAAAGTCTAGAAGCTTATAAGCATACGCTTATAAGATTAAGGGAACTGAATCAGAAGAATTTACAGCACAAAAGAGCTAGAAGGTACATGACAATGACAGTTTGAAACGAGAGAACTAGGAACAAGTAAAGTTAAATGAATCACGGATTCGTCAATAGATGCTGCTACAGTCACAGATGGCAGGAGGGGGAGGTTGTGACAAGTCTAATGTGTGAGGTAATCACAGGTGTTACGTACGTGTGAGAGGTTGTCACAGGTCTTATGTGTGTGAGGTTGTCACAGGTCTTATGTAAGTGTGAGGTAGTCTTATGTGTGTGTAAGGTTGTCACAAGTCTTGTGTGTGTGGATGTGGGTGGTGTAGTCACATGTCTCGTGTGGGTGGTGTAGTCACATGTCTCGTGTGGGTGGTGTAGTCACATGTCTCGTGTGGGTGGTGTAGTCACGTCTCGTGTGGGTGATGTAGTCACATGTCTCGTGTGGGTGGTGTAGTTACAGGTTTCTTGTGTGTGGTGTAGTCACATGTCTCGTGTGGGTGGTGTAGTTACAGGTTTCTTGTGGGTGGTGTAGTCACATGTCTCGTGTGGGTGGTGTAGTCACAGACATTTTGTGGGTGGTGTAAACATAGTTATTGTGTGGGTGATTAGTCACTGATCTTTTCTTTTGGCATCAGTCAGTTTTACAGCCTACTAGCTGTTATCCAGCCTAAGCTCATTCAAAACCCAACTCATCGGTATACTACCCCCCTCCCTAGGATGCAACGCAAACAGCCAACTAACACCCAGGTACTTATTGCTAATTGAACAGGGGCAGCATGTGTAAGGAAATATGCTGAACGTGTCCACCCATGCTGGGGATCAAACCACGGACACCTAGTATGTGAGCTGAGATCGCTACCAGTGTTGTCACAGGTCTTGATGGTGATATTGGCATAGCTTTTGTGTTTGTGTCTTCTGCGTGATATAATCTCATATGTGTGAACCACATTACTAGGGCTTGTCACAGGTCCTTGGCTTCGAACTATAGACCAATAAGCCTTACCTCCATAGTGAGGAAATTTATGGAATCAATAATTGCCGAAGCAATTCGTAGCCATCTTGATAGGCACAGATTGATTAATGAATCTCAACACGGTTTTACAAAGGGGTGTTCCTGTCTTACGAATTTACTAACTTTTTTCACTAAGGTGTTTGAAGAGGTAGATCATGGTAATGAATATGATATTGTGTATATGGACTTCAGTAAGGCTTTCGATAGAGTTCCACATAAGAGGCTATTGGGGAAACTTAAGGCACACGGAATAGGAGAATTTTTTTCCTGGGTAGAGGCATGGCTGACAAATAGGCAGCAGAAAGTTTGCATAAATGGGGAGAAATCAGAATGAGGGCACGTCACAAGCGGTGTTCCTCAGGGGTCAGTGCTGGGCCCGTTGTTATTCACAGTTTACATAAATGATGTAGATGAGGGAATAAATAGCGACATAAGCAAATTTACTGATGACACCAAAATAGGCCGTTCAATTCATTCTAATGATGACACTAGAGCACTCCAGGATGATTTGAATAGACCGATGCAATGATCGGAGAAGTGGCAGATGCGGTTTAATATAGACAAATGCAAAGTTCTAAATGTTGGACAGGAAAATAACCATGCGACATATAAACTAAATAATGTAGATCTTAATACTACTGATTGCGAAATGGATTTAGGAGTTCTGGTTAGCAGTAATCTAAAACCAAGGCAACAATGCATTAGTGTTCGTAATAAAGCTAACAGAATTCTTGGCTTCATATCTAGAAGTATAAATAATAAACTCTATAAACCATACCCCGGCCGGGATTGAACCCGCGGTCAGAGAGTCTCAAAACTCCAGCCCGTCGTGTTAGCCACTAGACCAGCTAGCCACAATAAGATTCGTCCAACTAGGTATATTTCTACACCATAGGAAGGTTAGCACAGGCACCACTGTGACCACAAATGCAAGTTTTTACAGACGAATCTCCAGCTAGCATGGCTGTGACGAACTCTAGCTCAAGTCCCTTCACTGCCGTCAACATGACTCACGAAATCGTAATGACACTATTGCAAACAAACCATACCCCGGCCGGGATTGAACCCGCGGTCAGAGAGTCTCAAAACTCCAGCCCGTCGCGTTAGCCACTAGACCAGCTAGCCACAATAAGATTCGTCCAACTAGGTATATTTCTTCACTGCCGTCATGTTGACGGCAGTGAAGGGACTTGAGCTAGAGTTCGTCACAGCCATGCTAGCTGGAGATTCGTCTGTAAAAACTTGCATTTGTGGTCACAGTGGTGCCTGTGCTAACCTTCCTATGGTGTAGAAATATACCTAGTTGGACGAATCTTCTTGTGGCTAGCTGGTCTAGTGGCTAACGCGACGGGCTGGAGTTTTGAGACTCTCTGACCGCGGGTTCAATCCCGGCCGGGGTATGGTTTGTTTGCAATAGTGTCATTACGATTTCGTGAGTCATGTTGACGGCAGTGAAGGGACTTGAGCTAGAGTTCGTCACAGCCATGCTAGCTGGAGATTCGTCTGTAAAAACTTGCATTTGTGGTCACAGTGGTGCCTGTGCTAACCTTCCTATGGTGTAGAAATATACCTAGTTGGACGAATCTTATTGTGGCTAGCTGGTCTAGTGGCTAACGCGACGGGCTGGAGTTTTGAGACTCTGACCGCGGGTTCAATCCCGGCCGGGGTATGGTTTGTTTGCAATCGTGTCATTACGATTTCGTGAGTAATAAACTCTATATAAACTCTATATAAACTATATATATCCTTGGTTACGCCTCATTTAGACTATGCTGCTCAGGTCTGGTCACCGTATTACAGAATAGATATAAATGCTCTGGAAAGCGTACAGAGGAGGATGACAAAGATGATCCCATGTATCAGAAATCTTCCCTATGAGGATAGAGTGAGGGCCCTGAATCTGCACTCTCTCGAAAGGCGTAGAATTAGGGGGGATATGATCGAGGTGTATAAATAGAAAACAAGAATAAATAAAGGGGATGTAAATAGCCTGCTGAAAATTTCCAGCCAAGACAGAACTCGCAGCAATGGTTTCAAGTTGGAAAAATTCAGATTCAGGAAGGATATAGGAAAGCACTGGTTTGGTAATAGAGTCGTGGATGAGTGGAACAAACTCCCCAGTACAGTTATTGAGGCTAAAACGTTGTGTAGTTTTAAAAATAGGTTAGATAAATACATGAGGGGGTGTGGGTGGGTGTGAGTTGGACCTGACTAACTTGTGCTGCTGGGTCTGGTGCCGTGCTCCTTCCTTGAGTGGAGGTGACCAGACTAGGTGGGTCATTGGGCTAATCCGGGGGGGAGACATGGACCTGCTCCGCATGGGTCAGTAGGCCTGTTGCAGTGTTCCTTCTTTCTTATGTTCTTATATACATTCAAGGGTCTGGATATGTAGGAAGAGAGAAAGAGAAAGAGAGGGAGAAGGAAAACAAAGGAAGTAGACAGTAAGTAAACAGATATAAACAGATTCAGACTAAACACCGATCATACATACAGAAACAGGTACAGACAGTTGTAGACAGCTCCTGGGAGACGAAAGCTGTCGAAAATTCCTTAAGGCTTTCAGAAAGATCCATTTGTTATGGAGAACAAAGTCTTTATATCCAGTCCATCACCATGTTGTTGCTATCGTAAAATAAAATGGATTAATCATCCAGTCTTGCTGCTGCAGTTCCCATTTGTCGCAGCTTGAGAAATGTGTGCGAATACCGAGAAAGAATTATTGTAATCAATGGCGATTCTCCATTCGTACCCGCTCTTTTTTAAGTGACGCTTCACTGAATACAGTCACTTCACTTTTTTTTTCTCAGTAATGATAAGTCATGCATACACACACTCACAAGTGCACAATTCAGAAGATATTAAATTGTCTTAAGGAAATTCTTAAGTTGGCTAACCTTGAATGCAGTGCTTCAGTTATCTGTAATATCTGCTTCAGTTTGTTTAAAGGAGATTATAAACAATGGAATATATGTTTTTACCATTATGTTGGAAGACCAATTTCCTGTTAAGGTGTGTTGGGGTGAAGGGTCAAAGGACACCACACCTGCTTCACTAATTAGCTAAGTTGGTTTCGGTGTTCCCTGACTCGACAGGTTAATTAGCATGAAAGCATTTGTTATTGATCATTATCTGGGCCATTGTTGAGCGGCTTTCCCATTAATTATTCTTTTTTATCTCTTTGTGTATTTTATGGTATGTTTATCTGTGTTTGTCAGTTTTGCTGTATGCCTTCGCTGCTGTCTGGTCCCACTGTATTTACTTGTTGTATGACTGTCAGTTTATATGTTTTTCTGCCTGCCTGTCTGTGTGACTGATAGTTTTCCCGTTGGTCTGACTGGCAGTGTCTATTCTTCTCTGATGTTCACAAACATATCACAACCTTTCATTGTAGTTACCATTTTGCTCATCCTTTTGTGGTATACAAGTCACGTCTTCATCGACTGTCCTTGTCATATGTCCATTCTCTCTCTCTCTCTCTCTCTCTCTCTCTCTCTCTCTCTCTCTCTCTCTCTCTCTCTCTCCCACTCTCGCACTCTTTCTCTCTGACACTCTCTGCTGGAGATGTCATCTTTAGTAGGCTTAAATTTTCACCACTCCATTGCTGTTTTTAGTTTTACATGTGCTTTCTGTTGAGTCACTGACTATAGGCGATATAACATAATGAAAGGAAGAGCCATTAAATTTTATTTGTCAGTGACAAGTCCAAGCCCACACAAGCAAGAATAATGAGTAGCTTGTATGCTGAGGTGGAAGTATCTATTTCTATTGTATCTACTAGAGATGACTTCATTTGGAGGCCTGAAATATGAAGACTACCTATATATTCAAAACAACCACGGAGAGATGAATGATAGCTCTAGACCATTCGTGTTGCAATCAACACATAATCAGGAGCTTGCAATGTTACAGAAATGAGTAGGAACTCCAAAATCTCTTTCTCTCTACATTGTTCTCTTCTTCATGTGCATAAACATTTAGTATAACCCACTTTTCGCATCCCACTCTTATTTTAATCACATAATCCTTGAATTTCTACATTAATAATCCCTCCTTCCCTGCCATCTATATGTGGTTTCAGAGATGAAGTCTAAACTCCTTGCCTCGAACCTTCGCTAACCATTACTGATTTCACTCTCTTCTGCCTTCGAGAACCTAATCGCACCTCTATTTAAAGCTGTCCACTGTCCAGGTCGTTCCACGTCCTGACTACCCTTAGGCTGAAGAATTACTTTCTAACATCCCTATGGTTCATATGTGTTTTCAACTTACAACTGCTCCTTTGTCTTCTGTTTCCAGCCTCTTAAACAGTCTATTCTTGTTCACCCTTCCAGTTCCTCTTAGAATCTCAGTACTTATCCTCATAACATACAGCCCTAGGTCCGAGACTATTCTTATCGTTAACTTCTACACTTCCTCCAGTTTCTTAACATGCATGATCAGGTGTGGTTTCCATACTGATGCTATGTACAGCAATATGGGCCTGACATATGCCCGTATTTAGGGTTGTGAATGGCTCCTTGCTTAGGTTTCCGAAAACTAATCTTAGCTTTTCTAAGTTATTTGGTTGATGTGCGACTCAAGCATAATCTTCTGTTCATTTCTAGCCCCAGGGTCCTTCTCCTTGGGTGAGGTTTGCGGTTTTTGATTCCCGAACCTATAGTAAATCTGCTGTCTTTATTAGCCATCTCCAAACCTCTTAACTTTGTAGTCACTGGGATTAAATTCTAACACCCAGTTCTTAAACCAAGTCTGCAGCTAGTCCAGACCCCTTTATAGTCTTTCATTTTCCTCTCCTAGTTGAATTTTTCTCATTAGTTTTACATCATCTGAGAACAGGGATACCTCTGACTATCCCTTCCATCATGTCAATAGTACCTGTCCTAGTACCAATCCCTGTGGAACTCCAGTTGTTACTAACGCCCATTTCTTTTTTTTAAGAAAGTCACATTTTTTTCTTCCTATTATGTATTCCTTTATCCACTGTAGTGCCTTCACTATTGTGTCTGTCTGCCCCTCTACCTGTTGTCTCAGATTAGGTTAATATCCTATATCAACTCATTTCAAAGTCCAGCTTCATCAGTACACGTAAGGAGGCATGACCAACGTTTCAAGCCGTGCCGGGGATCGAATCACGACTACTCGTATGAAAGCTGAATGTCCCACCAACCGAGTCGCAGGGTTCTTCCTTAATTTAAAGCCCAAAAATCTGTAAACTTCCCATCTTTTTCTCCCCTACCTCACTTTTGTTACCTTGTCGTAAAACATTAGTGGTTGATGTTAATGAAACCAATCCTCTCTAGGTGCTCCACAACTTTTATCCTGAAAATCTTCTTCATAATCTTGCATGACTTACAAGAACGTAATAACGCACCTGCAAACAAAGTCTTCCGTGAACACCAGCTTTGCATTGTTCATCTGGGTTCCTCTGGCCACCGTCCAATATTTACCCATCATTGCTCTATAGCTGTCCTATTTTTTGTCTTAGTTTCCTGCTGCTTAAAGGTGGGTTGTGCATCACTGCTATCACGACCTTGCCACCCTCTGTCTTCAGAGTGCCAACTGTGTAGTCATTTCCTTCCTCTCTGTTTATTCCTCTCATCTCAAAATTCCACTGGTTTCCAGTCAGCAACACCACTCCATCTCCATCGCTCTTTCTGCCCTTCTTCATTATTTGATACCCAGCTGGCAAGATTGCATCTGTTATCACTTCTGTGAGCTATGTGTCTGAGAGTGTTATAATGTGTGAGGATGCTTCCGTTACACCTTCATTCCAGTCTTTGTTCCATACTTTGTTTCATTTCTTATTTTGTGTTTGAGTTCTTTTGTTCCTAAGCTGCGCTAACGTTTCCTTCTCCAGAAGATTTGTCAAGTAATTTGAGAGCGAAACATTGTTGCAATAATTTGCCACACAAGTTGAATTTGTGTCGTTGTACCCAACAGAACATCGGTAATTCTATCATTATTATTACAAACTATGTGTAAGATTCTGCAACAAACACACTGAAATTAATGACATGAAACAAGGCAGAGTTTAACGTGAAGAATGACAACAGATGCACTAGAAAAGCATTGAGGCTTTAGCAATCGAGAGTTTCGAAATCATTTAACAAATCCAAATGACGGTGAACATCACCGTACAGCTGTTGAGATAGTTTTGAATTGAACGAAACTTAGTAAACGGTGAAACAATGTTCAGTAAATCTTGTACCTCACTTTGCCAGCCCTCCTCTGTCTAATCTTCCTTTTTTCTTTCCAGCAGCGATGGGGTAATTTAACTCATATTTGGGTGTTCTTGCAGAAGACTTAACGTAACTAGTCCCAAAAATAATAATAATAATAATCTTCTTCTTCTTCTTCTTCTTCTTCTTCTTCTTCTTCTTCTTCTTCTTCTTCTTCTTCTTCTTCTTCTTCTTCTTCTTATTATTATTATTATTATTATTATTATTATTATTATGATGATGATGATGATGTACACCCGAAGGCGTACCCTTTAAATAATTGCCTGCATTTTTCTTAAAATTTTTTTCTGCAGCTTTTCTGTGCCCTCAAATTTTCAGCACTTGCGTACGGTAACGATGAACAAATTCTATGAAAAATTGGAATGCTGGAGTGTTCCATGACCAAGGCTGTTGAACCCGGTCTCATCTTCCAGGAATGGTTGGGATAACTTACAAAATCCTCATTAGCGGAGCTTCAAACCTAAAGAAAAAGCTGAAGAAAAATTCGACGACGTTGGAGAGTGAAACTGAAATGTGTAGATGCTGATTTGCGCATTTTTATTTGTAACTTAATGGGCAGTTTTTATTTCCGATAAATCAGGTAGAATAATAATCGGTGTACCTCCGAACGTCTTCAATATTGAAAGTTTCGTTTGCATGCTGGCAACTTTGTTAATGTAGTAAAATAGTCAAAAGATTGGAATCAGATGAATTACTAGACAATGCCCTTTCTGATCGGTTCCAAACTTTTACTATTGGTTGGTTTTATTGAAACACAGCTTGTATAATTCTCTGAACTGTCTTAATTTCAATTTACCCATTTTATTAAGTAATTTTTTCAAATGTCATAATTAGAGAATGCCTCTACTGATCATCTTGAAACCTTAAATACTTGTGTATCATAACTGAAAGTAAATTATTTCTGTATTAATTTTAGGTTGTGTGGTTCTAATTTGCGATTTTTTTTATTCAATATCAAGTTGGAGTTTTTAAGAAATCAAAATCAAATACATTTTTTTACAGGATTGTATAAAATCTTAAATAAAATGTAAATGAGACAAGAAAGATGTAAAATCCATAAAATATGAGGTGAGGTTTTACGGTATTTTTAAATTTAACGTAGAAAGACTTTTTTAAAAACATACTCAACAAAAATTTCGTTTGATTTCTCACAAATTTTCGTTTATTACTCGAGAACGCTTTATCCCATCAGCTTCAAATTTTTAAATTTTGGTGTTCTGTATGTTGGGCACGAGTCCTGGGTCTATTTGTCTGCCTCGGTGCCCAATACACAATGCTACATTGGTCAGTAGCAAATTTTGTTTCCGTGTGGTAGGTGGGGACAGGCTTCCCTGACCGGCTTTTAGGTTTCAACACCGTGTATCCTACTCAGTAGAAGGTTCGTATATTTAATAAAATGTCTTTTTTTTTTTTGCCTTTTTTAATCACGAAATGGTGTAGCAACATTTTATCTTATTGCATTAATATGCTTTGATGCTGATAATCTGCTGCTGATCCAAGGAAGTTGGTTTATCTTTCCCTGCCTGTGATCGAGTCTGAATGACTCAAATTCCTATATGGCCCGTTTGGGTTTAGCGCTTTGCTTTGATTAAAATGTAAATGTGAACGGCCTCAATCTTCACTGGCTGATGGAACGTATGATATGGGTGGAAAGTTCTGTGTAGGCACAGATTTTATCAGCTTCAAACTTTAAGTGATTTTAGGTTGATGTTAGGTTGTATACTAAATTCAGTTGGTATGTGTGAAATAACTGGAAAATGTCTCTTCTGATCAGAAATATGTCAGTTTTTCTAGATTAATGAACTTAATGTTCTTTTATGTGTCTATAACATGAGTGTGCCCTCAAGACTGTAGTTAAAAATTTGTATTTTATTTAGAGTAGGCTTACATAAAACTAGTAACTTATTTATTTACATTCTTAAAAGATACTTAGAGAAATGTTTGGATTGAATTTATCTTGCGTTAGCTCCGATATGCTTTTTCAAGAGACTAGAAAAACAACAGTTCTGCTTTTCCTGCGATAATTTCCGAGTGTCTCCTCTGATTAACTTCAACACTTCCATACTGAATACTTCATAGAGCAACATCTGAGCAGATTTAAGCTTAATGTTTTTGTGCTTTAGGGTATTATCTTTGATCCTTGTGGAAATTTTGGTTATAACTTTTAGAATATGTGAAAGTTTGTTCTGTTTTCCTGTAAATCTTCTACACATATGCTTAACTGTTTTCAACTTTTGCAATGCTGCAACTGCTTGAACCTCTCCTTTTCCCTCCTTCAACCATCATAAACTTGCAAGGACTTTCCTCCTCCTCCTCTCCCTTCTCTTCAAAAATTAAACTATCTGTCTTGACCTTCCCTTTCTCTATTTCTGCTTAACAATAGAGCTGTCGTGTCGCAGCAGTGTGTAACGGGAAAGTCCTTCAATGCCTTAATGCTCATCAAAATATAAGTTTCGTTTTATAGGAGTGTGTGAGCAACACTTTGTCTATTTAACGACCGTACGTGTCATCCAAATGGTTCACTAAAAACTTTTATCTCCACGAATTTCTCTCATCATTTGTAGAAAACAAAGTGGGAAAATCTACCTCTTAGTCAATAAACGACAGTGCATTAAGCGGTTGTATAAAACCTATTTAGGGACAAATAGAAATGAGGTGGAATTCACACAAACTTTATACACCTTACGCCACAGTCGTTAAATCTGGACCAGTATCGAAGTAAACCATTTACTGAAGCAGTGCAGAATTGTGACAGCATCTGTCTCCTCGGGCGGCGCACTGACACAGTGAACAAAATGGTAAAACAAATATGATTGAATACTATCATCCTCTCTACTCTTGTATTTGTATAACAAAGTGTTTCGGTTTGGGTACATCGACTGAGACGCAAGATATGTTGGCCTTGTATTTTAAAATACTTTGTTATAAGGTGGTGGTCGCTGCTGCAGTGGTCTATAACAGCCTGTCCCAAGCAGCATTCGTAAACCATACCCCCGGCCGGGATTGAACCCGCGGTCATAGTCTCAAAACTCCAGCCCGTCGCGTTAGCCACTAGACCAGCTAGCCACAATAAGATTCATCCAACTAGGTATATTTCTACACCATAGGAAAGTTAGCACAGGCACCTCTGTGACCACAAATGCAAGTTTTTACAGACGAATCTCCAGCTAGCGTGGCCGTGACGAACTCTAGCTCAAGTCCCTTCACTGCCGTCAACATGACTCAAGAAATCGTAATGACACGATTGCAAATAAACCATACCACAGAGGTGCCTGTGCTAACTTTCCTATGGTGTAGAAATATACCTAGTTGGATGAATCTTATTGTGGCTAGCTGGTCTAGTGGCTAACGCGACGGGCTGGAGTTTTGAGACTCTGACCGCGGGTTCAATCCCGGCCGGGGGTATGGTTTATTTGCAATCGTGTCATTACGATTTCTTGAGTCATGTTGACAGCATTCGTAATTACAAACATTTAATAACAGTCAGTTTTGGCACATAGAAATTGTAGCCATTTCTTAATATGGAATTTCGATTTGAGTTTGGTTAGTTAAGTTACTGTTTAACAATGAAAATAAACCAAGTAAAACATTCGATAACGACGATAAATGATTGTGTAATGCAGGCGAAATAAAACAGTGAACGGGTATCAGCCAATGTTTTACCGTATTTTTTTTTACCTGCAATCTATGACATTGGAATTTAGGTATGTCATAATTGATTAATTTTAATTAATAAATCACAAACTAACCTAATCAATCTAACCTAGCATAAACTATCTTGAATAACGTAAATCGGAGAAATTTTTGAAAATCGTATGTGAGAAATCCACAAGAAGTTGCGAGGATGGGTAGGCTATAATGACACTGTATTGTTACAGTAGCCCGTCATATGAACAATGACTACCCCATCTTCCCCTTTCGACGACCAACGGGTCGTCAAGAGATTGAGACCCGTGTCGGGGCTCTGTCCTCACGAATATTTCAACAATCTTCACTTGTCCCACTGACACTGGCTCACTTTAACGAGGTGTGGTTCGAGTGGTTTCTACCAAGGAATGCAATTCTATCTACAGAGTGCTTGCCTAACTACGAACTCTGCTGAATATTGGAATATTTACTCTTTTCTCTAGATTTGCTTACTTACGGCCGACGACACTAAACAAATTATAGATACGGCTTGAGGAATGTGGAAGATAGACTTTGATTGGATCAAGATTCCTGTATTATGAGAGTGAACTGATCGCAAAACTAGCAAGTTGATATTAAATTTAATTTTTTAAGAAAAACAACGGTTGTAGCCCTTTGTAAATAAACCTTTACATGCGTCCCACTCTACAGTACGGCTAATAATAATCTCGTAATCGGTCACATTTACCTAATGAGAAAACCAACATTTTTGACTAGAAATTTCCAGCGGTTTTCCTCTGCATCCGGAATTAATATCCTAGAATGGGTACCTTTATTTGAGTGCGTGATTTTATATTTTTTCCCTTCCTCCAAGGTTAAATTTTCAATGTTAGTGTACTGTAACTAGGGGAGAGGTTCATGCACCTACTAGCACTTGCAGGTGTTCTCTGTTACTTGTTTCATGCATTGAACATTGATTTATCCTATGCAGAAGAAAGCTAGAAGTTTACTGGCGTGTGTAGTTACCAATTTGCTCATTATCTTTCTAAAATATAATGAGCAAACTGGGGAGTGGAACAGAATTCTTTCTTCGTAAGCCATGCGTATCGTAAGAGGCGACTAAAATACCAGGAGCAAGGGGTTAGTAACCGTTTCTCTTGAATAAATTACTAAATTTTAAAAAGAAAAACTTCCGTTTTTCTTTTTAAATCTTGAAAAGGTTGATAGACAAATTACCATTCTTCTTTGTTTAGGACTGATGAAGCCACTGTATGGCGAAGTGTTTCCTCAGTAAAGATACCCAAATGTTGCACATGTGTCTAATTCGTCAATCTTTTTAAGTGTTGGTTAACTACTACGAGGGAAAGGTTCGTGGGACTATTCGGTTTGGCAGATGCCTTTTAGACTAAGGGCTCTGAATCTGTACTCTACAGAAAGGCGTAGAAGTAGGCGGAATATGATTGAGGTGTATAAATGGAAAACAGGAAATAATAAAAGGGATGTAAATAGCGTGCTAAAAATATCTAACATAGAACCCGCAGCAATGGTTTTAAATTGGAAAAATTCAGAATCAGGAAAGATATAGGAAAGCACTGGTTTGGTAACAGAGTTGTGGATGAGTGGAACAAACTCTCGAGTACCGTCATAGAAGCTAAGACGTTGTGTAGTTTTAAAATTAGGTTGGATAAATACATGAGTGGGTGTGGGTGGGTGTGGGTTGGACCTGACTAGCTTGTGCTACTAGGTCGGATGCCGTGCTCCTCCCTTAAGTGACGTGTCTGACCTCACTAGGTCAAGGCATTGGCTTAAGCCGGTGGGAGAACTGGACCTGCCTCTCATAAGCCAGTAAGCCTGTTGTAGTGTTACTTCTTTATGTTCTTAAGACTAGCCTACTTCTTGAGGTCTGCACTCTCCTTCGACAACCCAACACTAATTGAAATGACGCACTCCTGAGATTTATGTTTAGGAAAGCACTGAATCTGTCACTGGAAGATCACCAGTGGGATCAAGCAACTCTTCCAGTGGAACTGGGAGGTATAGAGGTGTGTAAAGCAACGCAGGTAGCTTTACCTGCATTTCCGTCCTCGTTCATGAATTCCAGAGAACTAGCTAAAGAGATTGTCCCCGAATGATTGAGAGGTGTTGTAGGAGCTCACGACCCAAAGTTCATCGAAGTAGCCACGCAGTGGGACAGTCTCGCAGACTCTTCAAGCAGACCAGCTAAACCCAAAGAGCATAAACAGTCCAACAAGGATAAGCGGATCGTGGAGAAAATCGCCAACACACTGCTCAACAAAGAAACGGACACAGCTCGTCTCCTAGTGGTGAAGGCACCACATTCAGACGATTAGTTGTTCCTAAATTCCTTCTTTTGCACTCGACTCGACCCGCAGGTCATTCGGATTGGTGTAGTTCTTCGCCAGGCTCCCATACTCATCGAACATAGGTACATTTGCGGTAGGGCATCTGCTGATCAATTTGGACTACATGTTCTCGTCTGTCATACGTCAGAAGGGAAGTATGCCAGACGTAAGGAGGTCAACGACTTCATCAAACGAAGTCTCGCCACAGCGTTGACCAGTAGAACGGGAACCTGAGACAGGTAGTGAGGTCTGACGGTTGGTAAGCAGACTGCATGGGACTACACTTGTGTTTCTAGGTTGGCTGACACCTACTCACCATACTCTGAAGCCAAAGGGAGTGGCGCCGCCAGTTTCAGGGAGACCCAGAAGATTAACAAATACACAGGGCTGCCACCAAGCTATAAGTTCGTCCCGGTAGGGTCGGAAACGCTCGGAGCATGGGGCAAGTGTGCTCTAAAATTCCTGAAAGAGTTAGGTAAAAACTCATCAGAAAAAGGACACAGAGCAGCCAGCTTCCTCTTTCAGAGACTCAGTCTTGCGATGCAGAGAGGAAATGATAACAGCATTCTGGGCACACGGCAAACCACTCGAGAGCTGGATGAAGTATTTGAGATGCAGGCCCTGAGATGCCATTTATGTTGTTCTCTTTCCCATTCTATCTTTGACAAATATTAATAATATATGCCACCCTATACTGTTCCTTGTGTGTACACTGAGGCAGAAGTCACAAGAACTATTGGATGTAAGGAATACCTTTTTCGGAGGGCACAAAAACACTTCTAGTGCCTTTAGTTCCTGTAATTTATGACAGAAGCTTCCTCTTCACCAGCATCCCTAACAACCATCAACTCCATGGAGACAACTGGTAAATCTCATTCACTATTAGTTCGAACCTTGATATTCTACACATGGGAACTACTAACCTCGTAACATATGATGCCTTATTACTCAAACACTTGATTTTTTTCACAGTACAATTTTCTTCCATTGTTCATTTTCCTTAGAAAAATTTTACTAGTTCATATTTAGAATTTGTTTTCAAACTTCATGTTTTCAGTTAAAAATAACTCGAACTGTCTTCTGAAATGTATTAATTCATCATTTTAGGATTGAAATATATTTATGTACTACCAGAAATGTGCGTATTGTTACCTTTTATTTACTGTGTTCATTTTTGTATCTTAGTGCAACATATGTTTATTTCTCACCATCTGTGAAGAGCTCGACACACAGGCAACTCAATACATGGGTCAGATGGATGGATCAATATACCATCAGACCCACAAAACATTCAATCAAAATGTTCGTTAACAGTTTTTAGCCATACTGGGTGTAGCGAACAACATAAAAACCCTTTGCTAAAATCTGATCACCTGAAGTGGGCTAAAAGTGAGTCAGTTCCAAGATGGCCGCTGCTGATACTGTAAATAAGGAAGGCAGCGGTAGCTTCCTTATTAAAATTATTATTATTATTATTTTTTTTTTTTTATCACACTGGCCGATTCCCACCAAGGCAGGGTGGCCCGAAAAAGAAAAACTTTCACCATCATTCACTCCATCACTGTCTTGCCAGAAGGGTGCTTTACACTACAGTTTTTAAACTGCAACATTAACACCTCTCCTTCAGAGTGCAGGCACTGTACTTCCCATCTCCAGGACTCAAGTCCGGCCTGCCGGTTTCCCTGAATCCCTTCATAAATGTTACTTTGCTCACACTCCAACAGTACGTCAAGTATTAAAAACCATTTGTCTCCATTCACTCCTATCAAACACGCTCACGCATGCCTGCTGGAAGTCCAAGCCCCTCGCACACAAAACCTCCTTTACCCCCTCTCTCCAACCTTTCCTAGGCCGACCCCTACCCCGCCTTCCTTCCACTACAGACTGATACACTCTTGAAGTCATTCTGTTTCGCTCCATTCTCTCTACATGTCCGAACCACCTCAACAACCCTTCCTCAACCCTCTGGACAACAGTTTTGGTAATCCCGCACCTCCTCCTCTTTTCCCCTCATCAATTCTATGATTCACCTCATCTTTCATAGACCCATCCGCTGACACGTCCACTCCCAAATATCTGAATACATTCACCTCCTCCATGCTCTCTCCCTCCAATCTGATATTCAATCTTTCATCACCTAATCTTTTTGTTATCCTCATAACCTTACTCTTTCCTGTATTCACCTTTAATTTTCTTCTTTTGCACACCCTTCCAAATTCATCCACCAATCTCTGCAACTTCTCTTCAGAATCTCCCAAGAGCACAGTGTCATCAGCAAAGAGCAGCTGTGACAACTCCCACTTTGTGTGTGATTCTTTATCTTTTAACTCCACGCCTCTTGCCAAGACCCTCGCATTTACTTCTCTTACAACCCCATCTATAAATATATTAAACAACCACGGTGACATCACACATCCTTGTCTAAGGCCTACTTTTACTGGGAAATAATTTCCCTCTTTCCTACATACTCTAACCTGAGCCTCACTATCCTCGTAAAAACTCTTCACTGCTTTTAGTAACCTACCTCCTACACCATACACTTGCAACATCTGCCACATTGCCCCCCTATCCACCCTGTCATACGCCTTTTCCAAATCCATAAATGCCACAAAGACCTCTTTAGCCTTATCTAAATACTGTTCACTTATATGTTTCACTGTAAACACCTGGTCCACACACCCCCTACCTTTCCTAAAGCCTCCTTGTTCATCTGCTATCCTATTCTCCGTCTTATTCTTAATTCTTTCAATAATAACTCTACCATACACTTTACCAGGTATACTCGGAAGACTTATCCCCCTATAATTTTTGCACTCTCTTTTATCCCCTTTGCCTTTATACAAAGGAACTATGCATGCTCTCTGCCAATCCCTAGGTACCTTACCCTCTTCCATACATTTATTAAATAATTGCACCAACCACTCCAAAACTATATCCCCACCTGCTTTTAACATTTCTATCTTTATCCCATCAATCCCGGCTGCCTTACCCCCTTTCATTTTACCTACTGCCTCACGAACTTCCCCCACACTCACAACTGGCTCTTCCTCACTCCTACAAGATGTTATTCCTCCTTGTCCTATAGACGAAATCACAGCTTCCCTATCTTCATCAACATTTAACAATTCCTCAAAATATTCCCTCCATCTTCCCAATACCTCTAACTCTCCATTTAATAACTCTCCTCTCCTATTTTTAACTGACAAATCCATTTGTTCTCTAGGCTTTCTTAACTTGTTAATCTCACTCCAAAACTTTTTCTTATTTTCAACAAAATTTGTTGATAACATCTCACCCACTCTCTCATTTGCTCTCTTTTTACATTGCTTCACCACTCTCTTAACCTCTCTCTTTTTCTCCATATACTCTTCCCTCCTTGCATCACTTCTACTTTGTAAAAACTTCTCATATGCTAACTTTTTCTCCCTTACTACTCTCTTTACATCATCATTCCACCAATCGCTCCTCTTCCCTCCCGCACCCACTTTCCTGTAACCACAAACTTCTGCTGAACACTCTAACACTACATTTTTAAACCTACCCCATACCTCTTCGATCCCATTGCCTATGCTCTCATTAGCCCATCTATCCTCCTCTTTTAGTTTATAAACCTTCACCTCTCTCTTCCCTGATGCTTCTATTCTCCTTGTATCCCATCTACCTTTTACTCTGTGTAGCTACAACTAGAAAGTGATCTGATATATCTGTGGCCCCTCTATAAACATGTACATCCTGAAGTCTACTCAACAGTCTTTTATCTACCAATACATAATCCAACAAACTACTGTCATTTTGCCCTACATCATATCTTGTATACTTATTTATCCTCTTTTTCTTAAAATATGTATTACCTATAACTAAACCCCTTTCTATACAAAGTTCAATCAAAGGGCTCCCATTATCATTTACACCTGGCACCCCAAACTTACCTACCACACCCTCTCTAAAAGTTTCTCCTACTTTAGCATTCAGGTCCCCTACCACAATTACTCTCTCACTTGGTTCAAAGGCTCCTATACATTCACTTAACATCTCCCAAAATCTCTCTCTCTCCTCTACATTCCTCTCTTCTCCAGGTGCATACACGCTTATTATGACCCACTTCTCGCATCCAACCTTTACTTTAATCCACATAATTCTTGAATTTACACATTCATATTCTCTTTTCTCCTTCCATAACTGATCATTTAACATTACTGCTACCCCTTCCTTTGCTCTAACTCTCTCAGATACTCCAGATTTAATCCCATTTATTTCCCCCCACTGAAACTCCCCTACCCCCTTCAGCTTTGTTATTATTATTATTACTACTACTACTACTACTACTACTACTACTATTACAAATATTACTACTACTACTACTACAAATACTATTACTACTACTATTACTACTACTACTATTACTACTAGTATTACTACTGCTACTAATACTATTACTACTACTACTATTACTACTACTATTACTGCTACTATTATTACTACTACTATTTCTACTACTATTACTTCTACTACTATTACTACTACTACTATTACTACTACTACTATTACTACTACTATTACTACTACTACTATTATTACTACTACTATTACTACTACTATTACTACTACTACTATTACTATTACTACTATTACTACTACTACTATTACTACTACTACTATTACTATTACTACTATTACTACTACTACTATTACTACTACTACTACCACTACCACTACCACCACTACTACTAATACTTCCGGTGATATTCAATGAATAGTATTCGGTAATTGCTTTTGTACTCTTTTTCTTGTTGGTTATATCATACTTTGAAATTCCGGCTACAAGGCAGCACATGAAGGAATATCTTAATCTTGGTACCTGGCACATCACTCAGCGTGACGAACTTGAACCACAATGCGTTATTTGTGAGGAAGTCTTGAGCAATGTGTCATTCAAGCAGGACAATCTTAGAAAACACATAGGAAGGCACACTGTACTTATGGACACAGAGCGGTGTTTTGTTTGTAAGGAAAAAACAAGAACTGACACTACAGACACGAGTAAAAAACTGAGACTTGACCACTGCAAATACAGATCGATAAGAGCTTAACTTTTGACACTCACATGCTCATTCAGTCACTCTACGTCATTCATTAACTAACGCATTCCTCTTCTCTACTGCACTAATGTAATGGCTCAGGCCACACTCTCAGACTCCCACAATTCCCTGCTGACCCTTACCGTATAGTTATGTAGGTTTCTGACGCCGCAGGAGAGCAGTGCTGTGGCTCCTGCAACTACGCTGACGGTTGTGGTGGAGGTGTTAAGGAAGGCAGGGCCGCTCAAGGTGGAGTACTGTATTGGCGGCGCCCCTCGGAGTTCGTCCGGCCACTCAGACGCATCTGCCACAGAAATGACACACCTTAGAAGTATCTAACATACCACAGAACTCTGACTTATGTAAATGAAAACGTAACACAACAGCTTGGCTAATTTAGGGGTTTAAAGCCTATCGACTACACTAGGGCGATTTAGGCTGCACGTAAACTCCTCACCACCAGAGAATACTTTAATCCATAAAATAGGGATTAAAGTAAGATCTTAGAATATATTCGCTAAAAGAAATATACCTTCCGATCGATATATTGTCAATATAATAAACAAATTGAGGCCACAGACGGTAGCTGACACACGGAAATACCACAAGTTGGAAATAATTTGTATGTTTCTCATACACAGTATTAAAAGTTAGAAATTTTATTAACAAAGGCTTATCTGACACTAGAACAGAAAACTAAAGTGAAGTTTTTTTTCTTTCTTCATTAGCGACCTTGACGAAGGTGGTAAACTTAAACAACATATATTAGACATTTTTGTGTAATGTTGTTGGGCACACAACTCATGCGGTAAGCATCAACCAGCGAGAGAATGATCAAGTAAATGTTCACACACACATGTATACTTATGAAAACATGCGGACTCGTGTATGTGCACGCACATAAAAAACGGTCAATAGAATTTCTTAATGTAATGAGAATTTTTATAAGCATCAGCAGGGAGCATGGACACAGGAGTCATCCCACACTCGCTAAAAACAATAGACATGACCCCACTCTACAAAGGTGACAGTTAAGCAATTGCAAAGAACTACAGACAGTGCTAACATCCCATATAAAAATCTTTGAAAGGGTTCTAAGAAGCAAGATCGCCAACCACCTAGATACCCATCACTTACACAACCCAGGGCAACACGGGTTTAGAGCAGGTCGCTCCTGTCTGTCCCAGCTACTGGACCACTATGACAAGGTCCTGAATGCTATAGAGGATAAACAAAATGCAGATTTAGTATACACAGACTTTGCGAAAACCTTCGACAAGCGCGACCATGGTTTAAGGGCGCACAGAGTTGGTAGATGAATCTATAGCTTCTTAACAACTAGAACACAAAATGTAATAGCAAACACAGTAAAGTCCGAGGCAGCTACGGTGAAAATCTATGTTCCACAAGGCACAGTACTCGCTCCCATCCTGTTCCTCATAATCATATCTGACATCGACAGAGATGTAAGCCATAGCTCCGTGTCTTACGTTCCGGATGACACTCGAATTGATTTGACAGTGTCCTCGATTGAAGACACCGCAAGACTCCAGGCTGACATCAACCAAATCTTTAAATGGGCCGCAGAAAACAATATGAAGTTCAATGAAGAGAAACTTCAACTACTCAGATTTGGGAAACTTATGGAAATTAAATCTTTATCAGAGCATAAAATAAATTCTAACCATACAATAGAGCGAAAAACTAATGTGAAAGATCTGGGAGTGATAATATCAGAGGATCTCACCTTCATAGACCACAACAATGTATCTACCTCATCTGCTAGAAAAATGATAATGATTTTAGATTTTAGATTTTGCCACTGAAGTGGCTAGTTTATTGTGCACCCCATATCCATCCTGTGGACGGTAGCGCGAGAGCATGTGGATACACAAAAGGCCTAGGAACTAGGCCCCAAAGGGTTAACAGGAATACATATGGATTTATATCTACATATCTATAGTTCACTTATCTGTTACAAGCAAATTTAGGAAATTTGCTTAGTATATCTGGTATCTTATTTTCATTAATAAGATATCTTGACATATCACATAGGTTATTATACTGTCTGTCTCTGTATTCCTCAATAAGTGGACAATTAAGCACATAGTGTTCAAGAGAGTGACCATATGCCTGATCACATAATTTACATTTAGTTTGATCATCATCTGTGTGTCTCCCAAACTGCCAGAAGTACTTGTAACCAAGTCTAAGCCTGCCCACTACAACATCAGTCAGTCTGTTCACATTGCAAGTTGCTCCATAAACATACTTATCTACGTTCATGTTATAGTGGGTTATAGATCTACTCAGGCTTCTAACTGCATTCCTATAACAATCATCTTCATTATTTACTTCTCTCCTAATATTATTCCTAATGCTAGACACAGTTATACCAAAGTTATATTCTACGTTCTCCTTCTGGATACTCTTCTTGGCTAACATATCAACTTTATCATGAAGGAGTAATCCAATGTGTGATGGGATCCATAGCAATTGTACATTAATTCCTTTGTCCCTAATTTTTGAGTATCTATACCTGGCTTCCCCAATGAGCATGTTGTTGGAGTCATTATATGAGCCAAGAGCCTTCAATGATGACCTAGAATCAGTAATGATGATAGAGTCAAGCTCAGTGTCATAGGTTAGCTTTAGCGCCATTAGGATTGCAAACAATTCAGTTTGCAGTGTAGACGCCCAGTTGTTAATTCTTATGCCTAACTCAACAAATTTATTATCGTTCTTAACTAGGGAGGTGGCAACAAGAGCAGATGCAGCCCTGCCAGAAGACTCCTGTTTAGATCCATCAGTGTATATAACTTGTGATAACTTATTACTACCAGCTAGGCGAAAAATTTCTTCTTGAGCAGTTGCTCTAACAAGAGATTTAAGGAAGGGATTACTAGCAATGAGCTTCTTGGGAGGGACTTGTAGGTATGTGATATTAAATGAACACATCTTCCATGGAGGGGTGAAATGCTCTTGTTGCCTACAGTGATACAGTTCATGCAGGTTATAAAACTTAATGCAATTGCACGTTTTCACAATCCATTTAGATCTGTGTGTATTTACCTCTAGACACTTGGTAAGATTCACTGTGACAGTGTCTGGTTCGTTTCTCAACATTCTAATACCGAGTACAGTGTTAATTTCAACAATCCTATCACTGATACTAGAAATACCAAGCTCCTTCCTCATGTTAAGAACTTTTGTAGATCTGGGACAGCCAAGAATAGTCCTGAGAGCTTCATTTTGCATTAACTCCAAGGGTCGGAGGGAACTTTCTCTAGCTAATATCAACATGGGAGCAGCATAATCAATTAAGGACCTAACATAGGCTATGTACATCATTCTCACGATTCTCACATTAGCACCATAGTTGTGATTGTAGCCAGCAACAGCTTTGAGAGCATTTAGCCTAGCTTTACATTTCTTGTTTAGTTGTGGTATAGTGGATTTGTTAAAGGGTACCTCTACACCAAGATATCTGTAAGTTTTAACGTAGCTAATGATTTCACCCTGCAAATAGATGGGTGGGGGATGTCGTTTGCTTGTTAATATCTTTGTTTTAGAGGAAGATATTATGAGGCCTAGTCGATTACAAATTGCTTGAACTTCATTAAGAATGGTATTCATCTTCTTATGCCCTGTTGTATGGATCATGATATCATCAGCATAGCTTATAGCTATATGTTTAGGTGAGGCAGGTAGAGCATTTAGGAGAGCATTAATCAGAATATTAAATGGCACAATGAGACTATTGGTCCAGGAAGTAGGAAGAACGCCCTCAATGTAACTGAGATTATACAGTGCCAACAAAGGGTTATCAAGCACGTGCCTTAGAGTTCTGAGAATATCATAGGTTATACCATCCTCTCCAGGAGCAGTTGATCGACCTTTGGTTAATGCATTATCTAATTCATACTCGGTAAAGAGGCAATCACTCTCATCAGTATTTTGGCTCATAAAATTAATCAGTTTCAACATTTCTTCAGAAGTACTCTCTAAATTTTTTCTAATATGAGATGGAAGGCTTTCATGCCTGGATGTTTTGGACCAGTCATTTATGAGGTCATTTGCTTTTTCAAGAGGAAAGGGATGAGCAACATTGCCAGTCTTTTTCCTGGTTATTTTATTTATACCTTTCCAAGCCAAACTCAAAGGGGTGGACCTATTTAATCCACTAACAAACTGTTCCCATTCCTGTTGCCTAAGTTCTTCCTTTATATTCCTTGCATTTGTTAGTGCAGCTTGGAACGTTCTGAGCAGGTCTGGGGTTCTACATTCACGGTATGCTTTACCAATCCTCCTAGCTGCATGTGTTAGATTGCGCAGCTGTGGATCATTATAGTATTTACATTGGTTTTTATTGTTATTTATAGTGGAGGGTCTTTGTTTCCTGTTCCTGCCCACTTGATCTGTGAGAACACTCTCAATAGTGGTAATTAAATCATCATTAAATTTTTGTGTGCCAGTGGGCTCGTAATTCTTATACCATTGATCCAAGTGGTTAATAAAGTTGTCTCTGTGTTCTGGTTTGAGAATAAGTTTCCTCCTTCTGTATTTAGCTCCTTGATTGCTGGAGATGTGATCAAGATTGACAGTTGTTAGTCTTGGGAAGTGATCAGATAGAAGATCATCAACTATGACAGAGTCATGCATCGTATATGATGTATTAAATCCAAGACACAGATCTAGTATGCCACCATATATGTGAGTAGGCTCAGTAGTGCCCGCAATTCGAACATTATCATGCTCATTCAGCAATCTCACTAGTTTAGTTCCATTGGTGTTTGTAATAGACCCACCAATATTCTTATGTCTGGCATTAAAAATCTCCAAGAATGATGGTAGGTTCACTATTGATGCGATCTGGTAAAGCATCAGGTCGAAGCTGGTTCGCTGGGGCATAGAGATTAAAAATGTTTATGGAAAAATCGCCTGCATATACTTTGACACCATGATACTGCATGTTAACTCGACTCGATAATGAGAACCTTCAAAACTAGGAAAAAACAGCCCATGATTCTCTTCAAATCGCTTGTTCTCTCTAGGTTGGAATACTGCTGTACACTAACTGCCCCCTTCAAGGCAGGCGAAACTGCTGACCTGGAGAGTGTACGAAGAGCTTTCATGGCATCCATAAGTACAATGAAACACCTAAATTACAGGGAACGTTTGAAGACCCTTGATTTGTGTTCCCCTGGAACGCAGGCGAGAAAGATGCATGATAATATACACCTGGAAAATCCTAGAGGGATTAGTACCAAACTTTCACACGAAAATCATTCCCTACGAAAGCAAAAGACTCGGCAGGAGATGCAACATTCCACCAACGAGAAGCAGGGGGGCCACGAGTGCAATAAGAGACAACACAATAAGTGTCAGGGGCCCAAGACTGTTCAACTGCCTCCCAGCATATATCACGGGGGATTACAGATAGACCCTTGTCTGTCTTTAGACGGCGGTTGACAGGCACCTATAGTTAGTACCTTATCAGCCGGGCTGTGGTTCGTACGTCGGTTTACGTGCGGCCAGCAGTAACAGCCTGGTTGATCAGACCCTGATCCACCACGAGGCCTGGTCTCAGACCGGGTCGCGGGGGCGTTGGCCCCTGAAACCCTCTCAAGGTAAACTACAGGTAATCAGAAAGTAAATGAAGCGACGAGAGTAAGAGACTGTAACACATTAATACGGCAACCAGTAGTTACCAGAACAGAGAATATAAATCAATATTATCTAATGTCCACTTGGAAAGCATGGTCATGTTATATTAGAAAGTGTAATCGCGTTTTATTAGAAATATAATATAATCTTGTATATGGCTTGGGAGATGAACTAGAAAAGCATAAACAGAGAGATTATATCATACAAAATGTAATATAATATTACAAGGGAGAGACATAAATAATCTGTACAATGAATTTAGCAACGTATATGAAAACAGACTTATGCAGCTCATTCCGAGAGGGGATACCGGATGACATGAAGAATGGAGGGGACTGGACAGCCACGAAACAGAATGGACAAAAAGTAGGTTAACAAGAAATTTATTAGAGCACCAAACCGGCCAGAAATTAAGTGAAACGAAAGAGAGAGAGAGAGAGAGAGAGAGAGAGAGAGAGTCCTTGAAAGAGAAGACAAAAGCAAGGTTGAAAATAATTTATTCCAGTTTGTAATAAATGCTAAAGTAAAATTACGAGTAAATAACGACGAACAAGTCAGTTTAGTAGAGACAAAATATGTGAGGTATGAACTGCAAAGTTCTCCACTGTGTTTACAAAAGATATTTTAAATACTGTGAATATTAATCTCATCCAGGGAGCCGAAATGAAGAATACTGAAATAACTGAAATGGAAGTTAAGAAATACTTCACAATGCTGACAACAAAAGCAATAGAGCCAAACGAAATATCATCACGGACTTTAAAAGAATGTGCAAAAGAAAATACTATTTATTGAATGATTTTGAAATTCAGCACAACAATGTAAATGGCAGATAACTGGAAGATGGTATCTTTACGCTAATACATAAAATAAAATGAGACGGTGCCCCTGTATATAGGCAGATGTTGTAAAAATTTTGGAAAATCTATTAGTGAAACGGGATAAAATACCTGGAGAGTCAAAAGCTGCTGGCTAGTGAGCAATTCCGTTTGATCTGGAAATTTATATATACCAAATCAATAAAGCAATTTTGTCATAACCATATTATTTGTTTAAAAAGGAAATACATACGCAGATTCAAAAATTTAGAATTAAAGGTAAATTATTAAACTACAGTACTAACATTCTGCGAGTGATGTAAGCGATATCACAGCTGGGATGCGACCAGCAGCTGCGCTTGACCCGATAATATTTTTAAATAATATTAGTTAATTACCAGAAGGAATAGAAAATTATACGAATATCGTGACGCGTGATTAAAAAAAATCTTAGGTAGAATAAATAATAAAAACTATCAAAATGCCATGAACAATTGAGCAGATGGAGTGATAGATGACTGAATTCAATTTTCATGAATATTATGTCACGAAAATAGGAGAAAACAAACTCACGTCACATGCACAATAAACACACACACACACACACACACACACACACACACACACACACACACACACACACACACACACACACACACACTCACTCACACACTCACAAACTCACACACTCACACACACACACACACACACACACACACACACACACACACACACACACACACACACACACACACACACACACACACACACACACACACACACACACACACACACAAAAGTGACGTAAAACTAATAAGAAGAATAACAGCGACAAACTAGAAAGAAACCTCAACAAACTGGAAATGTGGTCAAACAAGTGATTTCTCAAGTTCAACCCAAGGAACTGGAGGGCAGACCGGACACAGACTTCAAAATGAGCTAAGAAAAACTGCAAATATCAGAGAATGATCAAGACTTGGGTTGAATATAGCCCTTAATATTTCGTCAGAAATGCCCATACACCGTAGAAAGACAGTGGTATATGCAAAATTATCAAGCCTTAGAACAGAGTTCAGGAACTTGAATACAGTATCCTTCAGGTACCTATACACGACATATACTGGGCCAGTCATTGAGTGTACAACCCCAGCATTGAGACCACATCCGGTTAAGCACGTAAAAAAAATGAAAAAGGTCCAAATGTTAGCAACTTGGTTTGTACCAGAACAGAGATGAATGGTTTAGGGAAGTGATCCTGACCAACCTTAGAGAAGAGAACAATAGGGAGACATGTTTACTACGAGCAAACAGTTAAGAGTAATTGACAAGGCTGATAGGGCGCAGAGTGTTTGAATTCAGAGGACCAGGATCAAGGGCACACAAGTAGAAGCCGAAGATACAGATGAGCTTTAGGGATATAAGGAAGTATTTCTTTAGTCTCAGAGTGTTAGAAAAGTGGAGTCTTGGATGAGGCAGTGATTGAAACAAACTCAATACACACCTTCAGGAGTAGATATAATAAGGCCCCGGAATCCAGCAGTTAGTGATACCGATGAAAGTGGTCAAGACGGGGCGGCCAGGAGCTGCGTCCCATCACCCGCAAACACACACCGGCAAGTACAAATCGGTGAACACACACACACACACACACACACACACACACACACACACACACACACACACACACACACACACACACACACAAATATATTCCTCCTATGAACCAAGGTTAATAAACAGAAAAAAGTGTCAACACTCAGTGCTATGTCTGGCACTTTTGTACTTGGGAAAGATTTAATGTCACATTTTTCTTTTTAACTGCGATGTAAGAACTAAGCACAGTCAGTTTTCATTCTTTATTGTTCCTGTTGATGTCGTTCCAGGAAATGTTTATTCACGGCATGTGGCTTCAAAATGCTTAAATATTTTCTAATAAAATATACAAGCCTGTGCAACAAGTTTTTTTAAATTAAAATGTTGCATACAGTGGCTTTCAGGCATTATTTTTTTTAATGTACATAGAATGCATTAAACGGCGTTGTAGCGTTTATTTTATACAAGAAAGAAAAAATATCTCTGAAATTATGGCGAGGTATATAGCTGTGAATTTTTATTGCCGAGACACAGAAGCTTCGCAAAAGTAATCAGCGTTTAGGAATAATTGTTTGATTTATAGCGAAACCATTTGCATTATATATTTTCTACAGGTGTCCAGGACATGCTCTTCAATATATAAAGAAGGTTGTGGAAGCTGAGGAAAAAAATTACCTAAATGTAATTGGTGAAAAAAGCTTTGAAATGGAACATTAAATCTCAGTGCGTTTATATATTAATACATTATAGACAGCTGAGTTTGGTTGGATTTTGTAATACGCTTCTTTATATAACTCTCAGATTTAAGCAGTTGACTGCAACTACCAAAATCTATGTCAGTCATGTACTAACTTGTTAATTCAAGGTTCTTCATTATTTCCTCTCTAATTATATATATATATATATATATATATATATATATATATATATATATATATATATATATATATATATATATATATATATATATAAATCACAGAAACCCTCCTACCCCATATGGGTAGATAGTTGATGATTTTGAAGGGAAACAGGTTAGCAGCATTGAAGAGGAGGCTATTAGCAATAACCTCCGAAGTGGTTCGCAGCAAAGGAAGAAACATCAAATTAAGGAACGTAATTGAAGCAGGCTAGAAGGTGGGAAATAGCTTCTCTGTACTGCAGATTGTACTACGGTGGTCAACAAGAGATAAAGTACCCTGAAGCCCTCTAAGATTGTTCTAATCGTGCAGGGATTCACAGACTAGATATATGGACCGAACGTTCTGTAATTAGGAGTCCTCAGGTTGTTCTTCAACTCTATACATCCTTGGTTAGGCCTCATTTAGATTATGCTGCACAGTTTTGGTCACCGTATTACAGAATGGATATAAATTCTCTGGAAAATGTACAAAGGAGGATGACAAAGATGATCCCATGTATCAGAAACCTTCCCTATGAGGATAGACTAAGGGCCCTGAAACTGCACTCTCTAGAAAGACGTAGAATTAGGGGGGATATGATTGAGGTTTATAAGTGGAAGACAGGAATAAATAAAGGGGATGTAAATAGTGTGCTGAAAATATCTAGCCTAGACAGGACTCGCAGCAATGGTTTTAAGTTGGAAAAATTCAGATTCAGGAGGGATATAGGAAAGTACTGGTTTGGTAATAGAGTTGTGGATGAGTGGAACAAACTCCCAAGTACCGTTATAGAGGCCAGAACGTTGTGTAGCTTTAAAAATAGGTTGGATAAATACATGAGTAGATGTGGGTGGGTGTGAGTTAGACCTGATAGCTTGTGCTAACAGGTCGGTTGCCGTGTTCCTCCCTTAAGTCAGTGTGACCTGACCTGACTAGGTTGGGTGCATTGGCTTAAGCCGGTAGGGACTTGGACCTGCCTCGCATGGGCCAGTAGGCCTTCTGCAGTGTTCCTTCGTTCTTATGTTCTTCTTATGTTCTTATGTTCTACAATGACAGAGTCATAAGGAATGGAGGTGGAGTTGCTGTGTTTGTTTCTCTGGGAAAATCTGAACTGCAGCTTCAGAAATTATATTTATGCAGAGTGGATGGAAACGCAAACCTATATGACTGCAGTTTCTTGAACTGCGTGAGAAACTAATTTTAGGTGTGATCTACAGACCTCCGTAAACTTCATTGGCTAGAAATTGCTAAGGCCCCTACTGTAGGTATGAAAATGTCGTTCTAGTAGATTTCAGCTTCAGTCAAATTGACTGGAACACTCTGACAAGAAACCTAGAATTTAGCGACTTTCTAGAAACAGTTCAGGATTGTTTTTAACATTATGTGGCAGAGCCAACTTGACGAACAATCTTGAGGTTCAAGAAAAGCTTGGTGGAAGTGAGCATAAATCATTAAGTTTCACTATTTCATTAAGCTACTGAAATAACGATATTAAGGTAAAGGTTCCCGATTTTCGTGCCACGGACTTCGTTAGAATGAGAGATTACCAGGAAAGAGTCTATTGGGGTTACCTCTCTAGGGATCATGTGGACGGTGACCTGACACATGGGGTGACGGATGCCAGTACATGATTTTCCTGAAGATTTTGTCAGCTGTTCAGTGCATATATATATATATATATATATATATATATATATATATATATCTATATATATATATTATATATATATATATATATATATATATATATATTATATATATATATATATATATATATATATATATATATATATATATATATATATATATATATATGCATAATAGAAGAATTATATCGAACATAAATTAACCTAAGCGGATGAATAATAGTCTAAAATGTCTTTGTATGAAAAGGGAGTCATTTACAGGCGAATCATGAGAAAGTCTTCTTATGGACTAGTATATTAATTTTTAAGAAGCAGTTCGAAAAGGGAATAAAAAAGGCTAAAATAAACTATGAACTTAACTATGGGAGGTAATCAAAGACCAACCCAAAGGACTTCTTTCAGGTATATAGGAATAAGATTAAGGAAAAGATAGGCCCACTTAAATGTAGCTCAAGTCAGTTTACAATTAGTGACAAAGAAATGTGTACCCTTTTTAGCACTTACGTTCTTTCAGTTTTTACACAGGAAACAAATGAAATCCCAGATATCGTTAATTTTAGATGTTAGGATGAAAATAAATTATGCAAGACCAAAATCACTAGTGACGTGGTCTTCAGACAAACAGGATAAAGCTAAAAAAGTCACTTGGCCCTGACGAACTGTTTTGAAGGGTTATAAAAGAGTGTAAGGAGAAACTTAGTAAAACATTATTTAGTGTTCTCAACGAATCACTACAAACGGGTATCGTACCAGATAAGCTGAAGATGGAAAGTGTGATAATTATATACTAATCGGGAGATAAGTCGCTAGCCTTAAACTATAAACCAATCAGTCAGTCTTCAACTGAAGGTTGACTGATTGCTTTATAGTTTGAGGCTCAAGGAATCAATAATTACGAACGAAAATTGAAGCCTCCTTGAAAATTGTAATTTAATCATCCAAACGTTACACGGTTTTACGAAGGGGTATTTATGCCTTATACATTTACTAACTTAAAGGTTACGATGTGGTTTATACGAATTTCAGTAAAGCTTTTGATAAAATACCATTCAGGAGATAGATGAAAGTAGCAGCTCACAAAATAGCGGAAAAATGATCTAGATCGAGGCATAATTGACAAACAGACAACAGAGAGTCTGCATAAAAGAGGAAAAATCAGAGTGAGGGCCTGTTACCAATGGTGTGCCACAGGGGTCAGCACTGGGACCTTTATTGTTTCCAATATTCCTAAACTACCTAGATGACTGAATAGCCATATTAACTAGTTTAATGATGACAATAAATAGTCCGTCCATTAAATTCTGATGAAACAAAATTACAGAATGACCTAGATATGTTTATGTTGTGGTCGGAGAAATGGCATACGTAATTTAATGTAGACAGTTAAAAATTTTTTCCTGGGAAAATAAAATAACTATTGCACTTATTAACTAAAGAATGCAGAGTTCAATCAAACTGAAGGCGGGAAAAGCTTAGGATTTCTGGAAAGCAGTAATCTAAAGCGAAAGCAGCAGTGCACAACTGTTCGCAATAAAGCAAATAGAATTCTTGGCTTCAAATGAAGATTTATTAATAATAGAAATCCTCAGGTTGTACTTCACTATTATGTATCATTGGTAAAACATCATTTAGATTATGCTGCACAGTTCTGGTCTCCATATTTCAGACTGAACATAAATGCGCTGGAAAACATACATAGAAGGATGATGATCCCCTGTGTCAGAAACTTTTCCCAAGAAAGCTAGACTGAGGGCAGTGAATCTTCACTCCATGGAAAGGCATAAAGTTTTGGGAAATTTCATTGAGTTATACATAAAGAACAAACGATTTTTTTTTCCAAGTGGTGACCTGCCACTAGCTCCCGTAGGTGTGTCAGAGCTTTGACGAATAAGGTACCATTTACAGCCCCTCGGCAGGGGCAGGCCTATCACAAGGGTGAGTAGTCTTTAGGTCAAGTGGATACCATTTACAGCTCTATGACGGGGCAGCCCTATGCCAAGGGCACGGTAAGTCTTCGTTGGGTCAGGTGGAGTACCGTATAGATTCCTATGGCCGGTTCAGCCCTATGGCGAAGGCATGGTGAGTCCTATTCCTCATGTTAAGCGCTAGACTCATGCGGGTCATTCAGCGCAAGACGTAATAGAGGCTCGATCCTCCGTCTGCTGAGCGCCAGACAGATGCGCTTCCTATTTGTACCCACCTATATCCTATTCCTCAGCAAAAACGGTGAAGCAGTTAGTTACAATCGTTGCAGACTCCCTTGTAGTCGAGGCACAGCACGTCTTGTGTTCAAGTGGTGTCTTCAGAATGGTGTGTATGCAGTGTTAAGTCATCTTATACTCAACAGACTCGTACCTTTCCCACTCACACAGAGCTCGTAGGGCGTAGCAGAGGTGTTTTGAAGCAGGAGTCAGGGTTGCATCTCTGGTGTCCTATGGGTTGGTGTTCTCGCTGGTAAGAGGCTCTAAGCTCTGCCCTATCGTTACCACCCAGCGCTAGGTTCCAGACAGAGCACTTGGAGGTCTTTCCCAATATGTTCTTATGTTCTGAAGCATTTATACTGGTAGGTTAGTAAAGGCGGAGTTTCTTTCGTCATCGGGTTGCTAGATGACATCCCCTATTCAGGATGTGAACAGAGACTTCCAGAGAACCTCCTGAGTCGATCAGGCGCACGCACTGCGCCGACCACAAAGAATGGCTCATAGCCACGTACCAGCGATAACACCTGCCCTTAGATACAATAAATCGAACCGAGACTCCTCCTGTACCAGCACTTCTGTGAGCTCTGTGTGAGTGAGAAAGGTACCAGACAAGTCTTTTGAGTTGGAGATGACTCACACAATCGTACACACTGGTTTCATTATGTCACTTGAACCGACTTGAAACGACTACTGAAGCTAACTGCTACACTACTTGTGCTGGAGAAGACACACCGTGCCATTGTAATAGGGCTGCCCTCACCATAGGACTGTAAACGGTACTCCACTTGACCTAAAGAATACTCACCGCGCCCCTGCCATAGGGCTATAAACTTACACAAACTTAGACACGCGTACGGGAGCCAGTGACGGGTCACCATCTGACAAAGACCAGCGTTATCATCATCATTATCAGAAACATTATAGACGTGAAGGTTATTAGACTAAATATCATAATGGCAGCCTTTATGAGAACGTGACTTTCCACGTCGGCTTGTTCGAATATGGTAATGTTGGAGTGTCTGTAAAGCACTGTATTTGGCTTACCGCCAGATGCTAGGTGATGCCAGATAAACTTGCCCTGGGAATGTGTTTATTTGCGTATGAATAAATGGTATGGTGATACCGACAAGATGTGGAAAAAGACAATTATGTACAGTTCAGGATATTAAAGGAAACGTTTCGCCACGCGAGACGTGTTCATTCGTAATAGAGACAACTAAGGAGTGTATAGAGTGGCAGAAGTCAGGTGTCAAGATGAGGTAATAGTAGCAGCAATAGTGATAATAGTCATACATGACACCGGGACTAAAAAAAGAGGTTAAAAGCTTCTTTCTAAGACCTTCCAGTTCGTAGCTCCTCCAGTAAACAGTTCTTCAACTACTATTAAACACTTAGTGCAAAAACATAGTAGCGATTCTGACTCTAGTGTAGGAATATGCATAATATATGGAAAAAGACACTTATGTACAGTTCAGGATATTTATTAGAGGAAACGTTTCGCCACGAGTGGCTTCTTCAGTCCTAGAACTGAAGAAGCCATTCGTGGCGAAACGTTTCCTTTAATAAATGTCCTGAACTGTAAATAAGTGTTTTTTTCCACATCTTGTCGGTATCACTAAAAACTTTTTTAGTTATATATAATAACACGTGGGAGATGTGACAAGACATGTAGAGGAAACAGATCTCTGGATTTTGGGAACCGTGAGCACAAGAACGCCTGCAACCGTGATGGACGTTGCAGCGCCTTTTTCCAACATTGAGACAAATTTGGACACCTTACGAAGTTAGATGAGTGCAGGTTAGTCATTAAGGAGGAAGATTACGATGACGAAAGTGTATAGAGGCTGCCCTAATTGCAGTCAGAAACACAATCCATCAAAAGTTCGGTAGTTACGCTACAGCATATTAAAATCATTCAACAAGATATACCCTGGAAACATAAACACATATGTAGTTTAATGTGATCCTTTATTGACAGCGTTTCGCCCAGACAGTGGGCTTTTTCAAGTCACAAACAGATCAAGTCACAAACGGAATAAAGTTGCCTAAATGTTGCCTATGTGTCTTATCTACCCACCCACTACTGCTTTTACTTTCTTCTCGTAGAGTGCCTTTATATACACTCCTTCGTAATTATCTTTGTATTAAAATGACAAAGGAACTCGTAGCAAAAAGTTTCCCATATTAAATGTCGTGAACTGTACATAAGTATCGTTTTAGTTCATACTTGGTTGTCACATGCCTAATTTGTAGAGGTAGATAGTGAGGTTTATATCGGAAATACTTTGATGGAAAACATGACTAATTTTCTGTCCTGTTGTTTTCCTTTTTGTTGTCGTTGAATTGTCAGTTTTAAAGAAGTTTTTCTTGGCTTTCCTTAACACTGCTTGTGTGAAACAAACTAGATAGCTGAGTTTGGAGAGCCGTTTTCTAATTGATTCTTCCACATGTTCAAGGAGCCTGGGCTGCATATCCTCAGAACTCTCAGGAAAAGGATAAAAACCGTGATTTTACTTCATTTGCGAGAAGTGATGTCTGAAGAAATGGATGCTATTGCCAGTGTGTGGGCTGAAGCCTGACATAGATCTTTTTAGGTCTTAAAAAAATGCATGTTTGAAATGCATAATAAAATCTCTGGCAACAAATTGAGAACACAAAATTGTACTAATGTGGGTGCAGTAGATCATTCACTATATCTTGCACATTTTTTTACATATATCTTACAGTTAAACTTGAATAAGATCTCAGATGAGATAAGTTCTAAGAAGTGCATTACATATGGTATTTAAGTTTTTCTCTAAACTGTTGTCTTATTAGTACCATTATCCGGATGCTCAGGACGTGAGGTAGAGATAGTTTGCCTCTGAATTTGATTGAAAGATGCAGATTATTTCATTAATCCAAGGTCTCAAAATGTTGCTGTTCTCGCCGTACTAAGATATCTACAAATCTCAAATAAATTAGATCAGGAAATAGTGCCCATGGTAATAATTTAGCCTCGAAGTATTTAATACACAAACAGGGCTTAAAGGATTTGAGGCTTTCCTGACTGCAAAACCGTAGGTTGGCCTGTACAAAAATTATAGGTACTCTTAACATGTTGTTTGATTTAGTACGAATTTTCTGAGTACGTGTAGAGTTTCTTCAGTGGGAACCTTAGGAAAGAGCGCATTAACATTAACAAGTTTCCTTGTGAGTAAGTTAAAGATATTCAGTCGGTAAAGTTCCTTTTCATATTATTGGTGGTGTATATTACCTACTAGTTGATGAATAAAGCATGTGTATAAGACTTGGGTATCTTTGGTTAGCATAAATTACTATATAATTTATGGTACTTGTCTGGTACTGCAACACTATGGTATCTTGGAACAGGGAAATATTGCTACAACTCCTTCGCTAAACAACTGTTGGGCGTGTCCTGCTTCCACTGGATGGCCATGCTCACCCATAACGTCACCTCCAGTTACGTGTTCTCAAGGTTTATTTATCTGAGTTTCTGTATACCACTGATATAATACTTGTCAGGCACAGCAACATCCTGGAATCTTAGTTCAGATTATTCTTCTACCTACTTCCACAAATGGACCTCACTCACCTGTAATGCCAGTTCCATCTGTCTAACAGTATCTTTATATAATGTATGAGGGAATTGGGGAAAGGGGATTAAAGATTAATAACAGCAGTGGAGGTAGTCTAAGAACAAGAGAAGAGAGGAGCACTGCAGGGGAACTAATGACCCACGAGGGTACGACCCACTCACAGTGGGAAAAAGCACTATAGGACTGATCCCACCTAGGCAGAAGACAAGAAAGGTAAAGAAAATATAGGAAAGGAGAAGAGGTAAGTAGAAGAGAAGATAAAATTCAGGTAAAGTGGTGAGTGTTCTGAAGTTTGGAGTATTGACAATGTAATGAAAAAGGAAGACAGCTTCAGATACAAAGCCACGACTATGATTCGGAATGTTGTATATAAGGGATACTTAACATTGACAGCGTCTGTGAAAGCAAGAAGATGGATAGATGAGTTAAGCCAATGGAGGAATTCATGGGAAAATTATGAACAAGAATATCATGGAGACCATAAGAATAACAGAAGAAGCCAGATAAGATTTAGAATTTACACTGAATGAAATATAAATAAAGATAAACTATGAAATATCCTCAGAAGTCAATGAAAATATGATGCTAAACTATAATTTTTGAATTAAATAAGACGGGAGAAAAATATGAAAAAAAGGGACAGCTAGCAAGTCAGACTACAGAACAGAAACTATGTAGCAACAATTAAAAGTCATCTTAACTGGACTATAATGGGTTAGGGAACTGAATGGTTAATCCTCTGCAGATATGATAGAATGTCCCACAGAAAAGTTCTGGCTGGCCACAGCAGGAATTGTACCTGACAAGGGCATAGAAAAAGTACGTAGCACGAATAACGATAGAGGACATGAAAAAGAAAAGGATAGAAAGAGAATGCAAGAATTTCAAAAGGAGCACAGCGGCAATTCATCAATAATATAGCAGTGAATACAAAACACATCGGAAAACACAAAAATGTTGTGCTACTGTATAACGAGAAATACGAACAGGAAGTATTCCCATATTATCATGGGCATTATTTAATGCATTAAAAACATTTGGAGAAAGAATGTCGTAGCAATAAATCAGCCTGGATTCAGAGATTGCAATTCTCGCCTCACGCACCTACTTCAGCGTAATAAAAAACTCAGGATGATCAATGAAGAGACATAAGTTGATATATATACATTCTTGGTGTGAAGGCTTACTCAGCCCTGTAATAACTTAAGAGAGTATTACCAAGGCTGGCTCCTCCTCAGGAAAATTAATGAATAGAAAAAGAAATAATAACAAACATAAACACTTTATTATATAGAAAATAGAAAATATAAAACACTTAAATATGAAATATTGATCCTACATTAAAATGAAAAATGAAAAATATAAATGATAACTGAATTCAACGCTAAAATAAAACTCGGGTGTCTGGTGTTGGTGACACTGCTTGTTGAAATCGTAGCCGTTGCCGATGATGGGGGGGGGGGCTCGCAGGTGTTTGTTACAACCCACTGGCTAGTTCTTCACAGTATAGCCTTGAGTATTCTATCCCGATGACAGGAAAGCAGGTTTTTTACTGTTGCAATGATGAGGGGTTACGTCCTGCAATTTCATACAGGTGCACAGGTAATTAAATCAAAAAGGGGAAGTCTCAGGACGTTAGTCCATCTCCATCAGTTCTACTCGTTGATTGGCAGGTGACCCTCTCTGTCATCCAAGCTGGAAAGATAGACAGGTTACCCACTGCTTAAGAAATCACTCTCCATGGTAAGTACAATACCTAAAAGATGTGACTATTACAACAGTCAACTTGGAGCAAGACTGAAAGGACTAAGTTTATTATTGGTCAAAAGCGAAGCTTTCCACCAATAAATCCACTAGAATACAAGGCAGGCATGTACTTAGAGTAGTGCTGGGAGCTGTGAGTCTAGTGATTACTGTTTGGACCGGAGCCCCACACGTCACCTTTCGGGGGGGGAGAAGGAGGGGAAAGGATGGGGGGAGAAGGAGGGGAAAGGATAGCAGGAGCTAGACTGACCCTACCTTAACAAGCAGCCAGCAGTCAAACTATCACTTTCGGGGTGGGGGAAAAAAGGCGGGAATAGCGGGAGCTTGACTTACCCTACCTTAACAAGTAGCCGGCAATGAAACTATTGTTACTATATACTCCCTCGCTACTCCTATCTATTGAACTTTTCCCTCACACTCCCCCATACCAAGACTTATAGTCAAGGAGTATAAGAATAGGCGAGGAAAAAGTTCTAACATATGGAAGTCGCGTAAGGCAAGAAATCTTCTACTGACTGTCACGACTTAACCAGTCAGAGAAATAATTGGATGAACCATTGATATACATAATATGGAACTTAAAAGCCTGGAGTGCCAATGTCCACCTCAAGAGGCGACTGTTGGTTCCCTTAAAAGTTTCTAGGTATATCAAAGGTTTGTGGTCCGTTTCTAAAATGAATTCTTTTCCCAGCAAATAAAATTTAAGTTTGGAGATACCCCACACAAGTTCCAAACATTCCTTTTCTATGGAGGAGTATCTCGTTTCTGCGGGAAGGAGTTTCCGGCTTAGGAAGCATACAGGGAAGGGAGTACCATCATGGTATTGTAGTAGCACCGCACCTAAGCCAGTATTGGAGGCATCAGTTCTTAAACAAAATGTTTTATTAATATCTGGAATCTTAAGTATAGGGTCTTTCGGAAAGATACTTTTAATCTCATTAAACTTTTCCTGAGCTACGTCGGAAAGTTCAAGAGGTTCCTTCACAGACTTTTTAAGGAAGTCGGATAAGATGCCTGTAAGATCAGTAAGGTTCGGGATAAACCGTGCATAAAAATTTACAGAACCAAGAAAGCTATGCATGAGCTTCTTGGTTTTGGGGAATTTAAATTCTAATAGCTTTGATCTTACTGGGGAGAGGCTGCAGAGAGTTATTAGAAAGTATCAGTCCAAGATATCTAATCTTGTTATACCCAAGGAAGCATTTCTTCGGCTTGGCAGTGAGGCCATGTGAGCGTAACCTACGCAAAACTGATGTTAATGTTTGGATATGTTCGCCCCACGTGGATGTCATTACGTAAATGTTATCAAAATAAACTGAAACATTTGGCATATTACCCAAGACCTTTCTCATCAGTCTCACGTAGGTAGCACAGGCAGTTACCAAACCGAAGGGCATAGTTCTATATTGCATCAGTCCTTGGTGTGTAGGAAAAGCGGTGTACTGCTTAGAAGAAGGATCTAACATTACTTGATGATATGCCTGCGCAATATCAATCTCTGAAAAGAAGGAAGCATCATAAAATTTGTGTAGATTGCTATTAAGGGCATAGGCTCAGCATCCCACCGAGTTATAGCATTAAGGCCTCTGAAGTCAATAGCAAGTCTATATGAATTATCCTCCTTCTTAACCATGACTACTGGTGAAAAATATGAAGATACTGAAGGTTCAATGATCTTTAGTTTTAATAATTTGTCTACCTCTCGGTCAAATGCATCCCTGAGGTGAACTGGAACTGGGTATAATTTTCGTTTGATAGGATTGTCCGTCACTAAGTCAATCTTATGGACTACCGTGGAGGTAACACCTGGAATATCAGTAAAGACGTCTGAAAAGTTACTCACACATTGAAGTAGTTCATGTCTGTTATGGTCATCCAAAGATTCATTAACCCTTTAAGGGTCCAGAGGCCAAATTTCAAAGTGCGCACCAGTGTCCAAGAATTTTCAAAAAATAACTTTGTTATTTTTTCTTATGAAATGTTAGAGAATCTTTTTCTGAAGGTAATAAAACAAAAAGTATGAAATTTGATGGAAAACTGACGAAATTATGCTCTCGTGAATTTTGTCGTGTCAGCGATATTTATGCACTGGCAATTTTGTCGAATTTGACTCCCAGTTTATTCCAATTACCTTATTCCATCAATCAAATTCATAGCTATTTCACTAGTAATACTTCTATTCTATCTTTGGAGCACAAGAAATTGCCAACTCAGCTGTTTCAACTACAAAATAAAGTGATTGGAAATTGGTAATTTGGCCAATTTAGTGCAAAGTTCAAAATATTCCAATTTCAAAACAGGGTCCAGAATAAACAATGCAGGCATTCCTGGCACTAAACTAACATTTCCTCTGTTCATTAGTTATGTTTACAAATTAATTCCATTTTTATTTTTAATTCACATAATGAATTTTTATTCAAACCAAAAAATAGAAGATTTACTCTCATGCAATATTGTAATAATTGTATAAATAATATCAGCACATTTGTGAATGTATATTAGACCCACCAGCTGGCGTGTATTAGACCTGTGAGGTCATATGTTTACTCCTGAACATCGGCAAAAATTTAACATTTCCACTACTTTGAGCTCAGTTTCAAGCCATTTTCAGTGTTAAACCCAATCAAAATCATCTCTATTTCTGTAATATATCTTCCATTCTATCAATTGAGATAAAGAAATCGCAAATACAACTATAAAAAACATACGAAAAAATTGCAAAGTTGCTATTTTAATAAAAAATTATGGTCTCAGTTTTTATTCTTATTATGCACTGTGTGCTGCAGGATTTGTTTTACGTAGTGCACGCATACCACATAGATGTATTCTCTCATATCTAGGCCCAAATTTACCGCTCACAGCTTATCAGAGTGAGCTGAGCTCATGGCGTAGATCTACGGTTTGGACCCTCAATGTAAAGCCGTAGATCCACGGCACGGACCCTAAATTAAGGGTTAAAAATGAATCCATTATGAACACACTAGACATTCTTGGCACAAAAACATTTCTAATGTTCATTATTCATGTTCTCAGGCCTCTCCTGTGTTACACTTGCTTTCCATTTTGAATTCTTATTCACACAAAAAGTAGATTTACTCTATTTCAGGGATAAAAAAAAAAATATAACCAGGAAAGATTGGTCATGGTTTACAGCATCACAATAACTGAATCAGGCCTATTAAAACCCCATAAAAATAAACTTGGGGTTGTAGGGGGGGGGAGTCTTACCTGTCCTCTGGAATATTGGCAAAAATTTAATGTTTCCACTACATTTTTAAGTTCAATTTCAAACTACTTTAAGTCCTGAGACAAATCAGAATCATCACTTCAGCAACATGTCTTCCTTTCTATCGAATAATAGCAAGATACAGCCATAAAAACTAAGAAAATACAGAGTTGCTTTTTAAACTATAAACAATCACAGTTTTGTTTGTTCCCATCATGCACCACATGGGGCAGGATTTTTTTTTTATAGAGTGCACACTCACTGCACAGACTCACTCTCTCATATCTGGGCCAAAATTTGCTGCTCACAGCTTATCTGAGTGAGCTGAGCTCATGATACAGAACTATGTGATGGACCCTGGTTTAGTGTGTTCAATAAACTTGATAACAAAGTTCAGTGGTAAGAATGCCTCTGATAACTACACAGCAGGAGAGAATTTTCCTGCCAACTTGCTGGAAATTATTTCCAAGTTCAAGCTGCATGGCTGGTTACATAACATTAAGTTTTCTAGTGAAAAGATTTCTGCTGAGTTACTTTTCTGGTAAAAAGGTTTCTGCTGAGTTACAAGAAATTATTTCTGAGGGGGCTTCGAGCCACAGCTAGTGTTTAATGCTGATGAGACAAGTCTTATTGGAAAATGCCAGCAAGATCTTGCATTAGTCGCCAAGAGAAAAGTGTACTGGGATTCAAGGCAGCAAAAAAATTACTTCAGCTTGCTACTGTGCAGTAATGCATCAGGCAATTTTAAGTGTAAGCCCATGGTTATTTACCACTTCAAGACTCCTCATGTTTTGAAAGGTGTAGATAAAGCATCTTACCAGTTCTTTGGAGGTCAAACTAGTTAGCATGGATGATAGAGGAATTATTTACTGACTTGTTCAAGCATCAATATTTCTGAGTTCAGTGCAAGAGCCTCAACCATTCACCTCGCCTAACAATCCACAACCTTCCACCTCAGCCCAGTAGGGCCACATCATCCCCCTCCACTCCTATCAAAATCACTGACATGTATCAGCAAACAGAATTTAAAGCTACAAGTAGTGTTTTATTAAATATAACACATCATTGCCTCCACATAAAATTACATTATCATTTTTTATACCATTTAAAGACCTATAAAAAAATTTGGTTGGCCATTTTGGGGGGTTGTCTAACCCTTTGAGGGTCCGTGCCGTAGATCTACGGCTTTACGTTGAGGGCCCAAACCGTAGATCTACGTCATGAGCTCAGCTCACTCTAAGCTGTGAGCGGTAAATTTTGGCCTAGATATGAGAGAATACATGTGTGTGGTATGTGTGCACCACATAAAACAAATCCTGCAGCACACAGTGCACAATGAGAGAAAAAAAACTGAGATGGTAATTTTCGATTAAAAAAGCAACTTTGCAGTGTTTTTTCGTATCTTTTTTATAGCTGTATTTGTGATTTCTTGGTCTCATTTGATATAATGGAAAGTATGTTACAGAAAAAGAGATGATTTTGATTGGTTTTAATACTGGAAATGGCTTGAAACCGAGCTCAAAGTAGCAGAAATGTTAAATTTTTGCCGATGTTCAAAAGTAAACAAATGACCTCACACGTCTAATACACGCCAGCTGGTGGGTCTAATATACATTCACAAATGTGGTGATATTATTTATACAATTATTACAATATTGCATAACTGTAAATTTTCAATTTTTTGGTTTGAATAAAAATTCATTGTTAATAAAAAATCAAAATGGAATTCATTAGTAAAGCCTGAAAATGTAACTAATAAACAGAGGAAATGTTAGTTTAGTGTCAGGAATGCCTGCATTGTTTATTCTGGACCCTATTTTGAAATTGGAATATTTTGAACTTTGCATTAAATTGGCCAAATTACCAATTTCCGATCACTTTATTTTGTGGTTGAAACAGCTGACTTGGTGAATTCTTGTGCTCAATCGATAGAGTAGAAGTAATACTAGTGAAATAGCTAAGAATTTGGTCGACTGGAATAATGTAATTGGCCTAAAATGGGAGTCAAATTCGGCAAAATTGCCGATGCGTAAATATCGCTGACACATCAAAATTTACAAGAGCATAATTTCGTCAATTTTCCATCAAATTTCGTACTTATTATTTTATTACCTTCAGAAAGAGATTCTCTATCATTTCATGAGAAAAAATAACAAAATTATTTTTTGAAAATTCTTGGACACTGTTTCACACTTTGAAATTTAGCCTCTGGACCCTGAAAGGGGTAATTAACATAACCTCATTTTCCCCTTACGTTTTTCAGTTTACACATTTTTTTTATTATATGCTGTTTTCACGAATGTAACAACCACGTAATCGGACAGTCTACTGTATAACAATAGACTCCCTGGGTGAAAACACTTGTAGGACTACTCGCTAGTGTTTCCATTCTGGACTCCTTGCTTATTTACTGATTTAACGTTCTCATACTTTTCAAACACTTTTCTTGGTTTTATCTCACTGCTTTGGATTGGAGTATTGAGAGCATTGATCTTACTACTACTACTACTACTACTCCTTCTCCCTCTCTCTCCTCTCTTTTTTTTTTTTTTTTTTTTTTTTTTTTTTTTTTTTTTTTTTTTACACAGGGTTTGACAAGGTTAGGTTAAGGATCCCTAGTTTTATTGACAAGCTATTTACAGGTTAAGGATTCCTAACTTCATTGACAAGCTAAGAGCTGTTTCCTCACCATCGGCTAAGCAGCTTATGTTACTTGATGTAGGCTTGCACTGGCCTTCTACAATAGCTTGAAGGTTATCTAATGATTTGAGAAGCTCATGAAGCGCTTCCCTGTGATGGATTATCTTAACCACGACTTTACAACACAGCCCATGAGGGCAGTCTTGATCTTTGGACAGGAGTCCGCGAGGTACTTCTGAACCTTCCTCCTGTAGCTCCAGGCTTATGTCCACATATACCACAGGATTATGGATATCCTTCAGTTTTCTGAAATTTTCAACCTGGCTGCAACAAAATTCTTCTTCTGGAATGCAATCTGTGTGGCAGTGGTTGGAAGAAGTATTTGTTCCCTTGTAGTATACCAACAAACACTGCAGTAACTACTGGGACAACAGCCAGATAGCATATATATTCTTGCTATTGTAGGTTGTGAAGTCATCCCAGAGGTGGTGTTGTAGGCTTACAATGACATTCACAGGAGAGAGAGGGTGGGTGCTGGTATTGTGGGGGTGTTTATGATGGGGTGGGTAGTGAGGGAGAGTGAGGGCTGTTTGTGGGTATACTACAAGGGGCAAAATACTTCTTAGATGTAAGGAGCCTACTTGTTCCAACTACTGCCACTATTTGTTCTATTGAGTGAGTACAAGAAACTGCCCATTTAATGATTTCAGAAATTGGTAATTTGGCCAATTTCAAACAAAAAAAATTTAGGGTCAGTACACACCGAGGTATGAGGCCGCGAAGTTGGCACTTGGCGATCACCTGACGGCAACATCGAGCACTGCTGCTTGCAGAAATTCAACATATTTACCGTTTTCTTCCATTTTTTTTCATTTTCTTGGTTTTCATGATATGATAATTATGTTTCATAGTAAGTCATTTGATATCAATGCCAATTTTTGTTTATACACCAATATTACATCCGAAATTTTTATCATATTGTCATAAACACACACGTACACACGGACAGGTGATTTTGCACACCTGGCTGAATCACACATTATTATCTACAACTATATACAAGTATTTACATGTCCCACTTATGTTTCTAGAACTCCACAATTGTATGATACTCCATGAAGCATGGATACATACAGAGTGCCACCCCACACTGGTGACACTTGAATCGTGTGTCCTTCCGCTGTTGTGGTCGTTTTTTGGTGGTAGCACACACAATGCATTTTTTCTGGGCATTCTTCTTCTTTTGGGTAGGTGGTATTGGTATCAGATAGTGACAGTTAGGAGTGATTTGGTCTGGCACTTCCCCCACTGGCTGTGGTTGGGGGACAGGTTGTGGTGTGACAGGTCGCTGTTGAGGGGAAGGTACAGGTGTGGTACCATACTTTCTTGCTATCTGTTTGACGAGATTCAGAGAGAAATCTGCAAAACGTTGTCGTTTTCCAGTCTTTACTTCGTACATATTGAATGCATTGAGCACTGCAATGTCTACAAGGTAAAAAAAACAGTTTTATGTACCACTTGCGACTCCTACGCACATAGTCAACAAACCCTATCATCATGTCACACTTCTCAACTAGTCGCATGTTGTTCGTATAGTCCACGACAGCAAGTGGCTTCACAATAGGTTCGTTGTTGAACTTGCTCAGTCTGTCTGTTTGTACCATCTTGTTTCTGTGGATGGTTGATAGCAATGTCACGTCTCATTTGTAATGCCACGTCAGTGCCATGATGTCATTAGCATGAAATGCTTGCACTTCACCTTCAACACTGCCTCCAGTGAACCTTGGCATTTGTTTCCTATTCCTTCTAACTGTTCCACATATATCAGTATTGTTCACACGTAGGAAATCAGCAAGCATAGGGCTTGTATACCAGTTGTCTGTGTACAATGTATAGCCCTTGCCAAGGTATGATTCCATCATCCTGCGAACAACTTCACCAGAAATGCCCAACATCCTTCTGTCATCATCGAGTGTGTTTTTCCCTGTGTATACAATTACATCCAACACAAGACCACTCTCACAGTCACATATAACAAAAAGTTTTATACCAAAGTGATTACGTTTGCACGGTATACATTGCTTGAATGAGAGGCGTCCCTTGAACAGAATCAAGGACTCATCAACAACAATGTTCTTGAAGGGATAAAAGTATACACTGAATTTCTGCTTCAAATACATGAACACTTCCCGGATTTTGTATAGAAGGTCATTTCTGTCTGGCGTATTTCTGTCTGCAAAGTGCAACATTCGTAGCAACAGAGTGAATCTGTTGCAGGGAAGGAGGTCACGGAAAACTGGAGTACTGATAAAGTGGTCTGTAGACCAGTAATTACGTATATTGTTCTTATAGATATGTGGCATGTGGAGAAATTTTCTCCAGGAGGGGGATATCAGCCCCCTTCAGCCCCCTTCAGCCCTTTCAGCCCTGAGGGGCCACTCAGAGGGGGCGAGCGTCTTGTTTACTGCTAGAGTGAGTAATTGATCACAGATGCTATGCCACGTAATCAAGTGATCTCTGCTCCTTGCAGCGGTGTTGCAAATTGTATTTTATAAGAGACAGTACATCTCTTACTTAGCAAGACAATTAAGGAAAATCCTGCTCCCACTTTATTACCATAGTAAAGATAGTGTACATTGTTGTCTATAAGACAGCAAGAAACAAACATTCTGCTTTGCTTCATCGAGGAGGTGACAAGGATGCAAGGTACTAGGTCAGCATTTTTTTTTTTGTGCTGGGGGCAGTGACTGCATGGAGTGCTGTGGCGTCTGGCAGACTATCTTTGACTGTACTACGAGTGACACTGACGCCAGGATAACCAACAAAGAACACTGATCTGTGCGTTAGTGTGAATAAAGTGTCTCACAAAACACAATAAACATAGGAGAAGTGTGATCAGCTTCTCTTGTGATACATTGTGAACAATAAAGACAAATCTTGTGGAACATAGTGTACCAGTGTGCGTTTCCTAGACAATGGAAGACGTGGACATCCAAGGACACTTCAGCTTCTATCAAGTCACCGATATCTGTCGAAGGTGTTGAGAACACCATAGCTCACGTTACAAAGAGCAAGGTATGTTACGAATTTCTTGTAGATCGGGGGATTGCGCAATTCTTGAGTCACAAGGAGTTTGTAATCAACCTATAATCGGCAGTAAGGTGTGGACTTTTGAGTCCAAACAAGTAAGTATTTCGTCAGCCATCATCGAATGAAATATGCTGACATAACACCCCCTAGGGGTAATTTATACTTACAAATTGTATCTCTTGACAGCCCACTGTTGTGATGGTTTCGACAGCATCTAGACCTCGTCTGCAGGGGCGGCTGTGTAGACGACTTGCTGTCATTTATCAGCTAAGTGTTCATTATATATAGTCATAATAAACACGGCAGGTAAGGCCAAAAATCTCAACAGAGTTTTGGTCCTTCGAACCGGATAAAGACCACAATGTGGTCCAAATATGTTGTACTACAGTGTACAAATAACCTATGAGCCAAGGTCCTTCGAAAAAAGCTGTAAAACTAGCGTTTTACAATATAAATCAGTATAAATGAGTCCCTCCAGACTCAATCACAGAGAATGGGCAGCCAAAAGAAAACGGGCGCTCACCCAGCGTTCACCCAACGAAAACGGGAGCTGGGTGACTCACCCAACAAGAAGACGGGGGATGGTATCCTGCACCCTCCATCAACTGCTCCAATCTGGCGATGATTAAGACAACACCCAAGTGATGTTGTTTGTCTGAGTGTATATATACACATAGTGTTTATAATGTTTATAGACAGAAATTAAGAGACAAGATTGTGTTAAAGTTTGTTTCTTATAGGTCTACCTGTTATATTAAAGGAACTTATATATAAAGTGTAAGCTTTCAAATATATATTAACAGTGAAATTTATATATGTATAAGTAATATTCACGTGTGATTTACAGTTATACAGTGACATTTATAGTGTATAGTGAATGAAGTGTATAACATCGTTATTTACGATTAATCATCATGGTCAGGCTGACACCGCAAACTCTAAGCCATAAACACCAGACACATGTACCCTGTACCCTTCATGGTCATTGACCCTGAGGTTAAGCTTAGTGGGTCAGTAGTGTCTGACTCGATTATTGCTGACTTAAGCATAACAAAAACTCAGCTGTTTATAGCAGTACAGTGTTTTTTAAACACTCTAAGTGTGGTGCTAGAATTTTCAGTATACCATTAAAATGGCTTTTTTGAAAACTCAGTTTCAGTCTTTACAGACTAAGATTACACAATTAGAAAATATAATTTCAGTCTGTATAGGATTAACTCAAGATACAAACATAGATTTTGATGATCTTGAGGTCAAGTTTGGATTATTTACACAACGTCTGGAAATAATTAATTCAGACTATACACATTATGAAAATAAGTTTCTTGAATCAGATCCATCTGAGGATGAAATTAAAAATGTTTTGGATACTTTTAGTGATCAACAATTAAGGTGGACAGGAGTACAGGCTATCTGCCGCAAAACTCTGTCACAGAGACTTACTATAACTAGTGAGCAAACACCTGTTACACCTGTAACAACAAGTGTCCCATTACCAAGCTTACCTACATTGTCATTACCTATTTTCCAAGGTCATAATTATGAAGAATTCATTAGTGGTTTTCAATCCATAGTAAATTCACGAACTGACATAGATGAGATTGCCAAGTTCAATTACCTTAAATGTCTTGTGAAGGGAGAACCCTATGAACTGATTAAGTAATTTCCGGTGGTTAAAGGTAATTATCAAATAGCCTTACGTGTCTTAGCAGACAATTACTTCGATGCTGACAAGGCTAGAGTTAGACATGCAGTCTTAATATCAAGCTTGAAGCCACCCAAACATTGTTATTCAGACTTACAGGCATTTAGAATCACATTAGACAATAGTCTCAGATCTCTAGGTGCTAAATATGACCTAAGACAATGTGATTGGTTTATCAGTGGTATTGTACAAGATAAGTTGTCACCACAAACTATTGAACGATTAAATATTATGTTCAATAAACGCTATTTCACTTGTGAAGAAATTAGCAATGGTTTACAAACAATAGTTTCATGCATGCAAGCAACGAGACAAGATGAAAAATCCACAAATCCAGTGGATAACAAACCTTCAACTCAGTATAGAAAGAGTATACCTACTCCCACTAAACCACATAATGGGAAATCCCATATAGGCTGACTGTCACACATAAACGTACTCCAAAATGTGTACTTTGTGATGGAACACATTGGGCACAGTATTGTAGTCAATACACATCAATGGAGGCACGTAAACAACGTGTTCATCAGCTGAAAAGATGCATCAAGTGTTTAGGTGAACACAAGGGAGGAAAATGCTCACTGAAGAAGTGTTTTAAATGCAAGGGTATGCATCATACAGCATTATGCCCAAATACTTTTGCTGAACAGCAGCAGACTTCCACAGAATCAGGAAGTCAACAAGCAACAGCATTAAATGTGAGAGATAAGTTTAAAGCAACTGCTCTCCCGATAGCTCGAGTTGAGTTATCTAATAAATTACACAAAACCAATGTGCTAACACTATTTGATCAAGGCTCACAAAGGTCCTTCATAAGAAGAACAGTGTTGCAGAAACTGAATAAACAACCCTATGCCAAAATACAGTTAGATATAGCTGGTTTTTTCCATAATTCTGGTAAACAGACATATGACCTAGCCAAAATCACTGTTGGTCTAGGAAACAGGAAAAAGACAGTAGAAGCTGTGGTAGTAGATGATTTGCCTAAGTCTGTGCAGATCCAGGGATTAAAAGAAACAGTTGCAGCACTGAAAGCAGCTAAGGTCAAGTTAGCCTGTCCTGACATACAGACGGACACAATTAGTCCAATTGATTTAATCATTGGAAGTGATTATTATCACTGTTTTGTGCAAAATATAGTAAGTAAACATGAGGTTCACTTGCTGAAAACAGCAGGAGGCCACATGATATGTGGTCCCATTCCCTCTCAAAGTGGGAAAGAAGCTGATATTGATTCAGTGGAAAATGTACTAGTTACGAGAATAACCGCTGATCATGTACCACAGCAAAAATTATCATTACTGGAAGAAATGAATGAACCAGTTGATAAGTTGTGGGATTTAGATGCGATAGGTATTGATGTAAATAAACCAAGCCCACAAGAGTCTCAGACTTATAACCAATATTTGGACACTGTCAAATATAAAGATGGACAGTATTGGGTTAGGTTCCCATGGAAATTAAATCCTCCACATCTGCCTAGCAATTATCGCATGGCTTTCGGACAGATGAAAGCACAAATACATGAGCTCAGGAAGAATCCAGAGCTACTGACTGTCTATGATAATATCATACAAGAACAGTTGGACAATAAATTCATTGAGGAAATAGTCGAAGATAAGTTGAAGACAAACGCTCATTATCTCCCGCACCATGGAGTCAGAAAAGATTCTGAAACCACTCCACTACGTGTTGTATATAATTGCAGTGCACGTGCAAATAGAGATGCAGCAAGTCTTAATGACTGTCTGATGACCGGACCCTCACTAACTGAGAAGCTTGGAGACGTGCTTATGAAATTTCGCACAAACCCATATGCCTACACGGCTGATATTTCCAAGGCTTTCTTAAGAGTAGGACTACAAGAAATAGATAGAGATTATACTCGATTCTTGTGGCCTGAAAATCCACATGATCCTCAAAGTCCTGTGAAAACTTATCGTTTCAAATCAGTATTATTTGGTGCAACATCCTCTCCATTCTTATTAGAAGCTACTCTAAATACACATTTGAAGAAATCTGAAAGTCCCTTCAAAGAAGTCTTAAAGAAAAGTTTCTATGTGGACAATCTTCAAGGTACTGTGAATAAAGAGGAGGATTTGAAATCCTTATACAGAGAAGCTAACAAGGAGATGAAAGAAGCAAATATGCCTCTAAGGATGTGGAATACAAATTCAAAGCAATTAAGGGAACTTATCAAAGAAGATTTCTCTGAAACTGAAATTCCTGATTGCAACAATATGCTGGGACTTAATTGGAACACACATGAAGATACTTTGAGTCTCAAAAGGATAAACAATAAATCATGCAGTACACTCACTAAACGTAGTTTACTGTCAGAGGTATCACAATGTTTTGATCCTCTAGGACTCGTCTCACCAATTACCATAAAAGGTAAAATGCTTATGCAAGATGCATGGAAAATCAAAATTGGATGGGATGAGAACTTGCCTCTAGAAATGAGTCAAGCATGGGATGAAATATCCAAGGAGTTTAAACAACTTCATCAAATTAAACTTCCCAGACAAATAGGTCAAGAGGGAAACAAGTACACATTACATGTGTTCTGTGATGCGTCAACCAGAGGTTATGGCGCTGTAGCTTACATGAGTAATGCTGAAGGAAGTACACTAATTACTTCAAAGGCCAGGGTAGCACCCTTGAAGGTCAGAACAGTACCACAATTGGAACTGACAGCACTCTATGTAGGTACAAAATTAGCTGTCTATCTCAACAAAGTACTTGATCATCTCACTATTGAGAAAACTGTGATCTGGAGTGATAATGAGGCAGTTCTCCAGTGGTTAAGAAATAATAAGAGTAAGTTGGTCTATGTACAGAACAGAGTAGCAGAAATAAAAGAGATGCAGAGAGATTATCTCTTTCTTCACGTCTCTACCCAAGAGAATCCAGCTGACATGTTGTCACGTGGTGTCCCACTCAAGAAATTTGTGGATAATAAATTATGGCTCCACGGACCGAACTGGCTCTCTGATGAAAATAACTGGCCTCAGCAAAAAGCTCACATTATGCCAGAAGAAACAGTCTGCTTGAACACAGCAGAAGTAAGTTGTGTAAATACTGCAGCAGCCACAACAGAAATAGTCATTGATGGATCTAAATACTCATCTTTGGGTAAACTCTTAAGAGTTACAGCTCTTGTCTTTAAATTCATTAAAGGAATAAAACCTGATTATGAATGTCTTGAACCCATTAAATACTGGGTGAAACTAATACAGAAAGATGTTTTCTCTACAGAATATAAATTTCTAGAAACACAAGATAAATCCCCAAAGAAACCTGTCATGATTAATTCTTTAGGACTTTATCTCGACTCAGAAAAGATTATAAGATGTCGAGGAAGAATTCATAATTCTTCACTACCTAAAGAAGCCATACATCCAATATTGATCCCCAAGAATCATTGGCTAACAAAACTGATTGTGCAGAACGCCCACAGTAACGTGTTACATGGTTGGGTAGCTGACACACTTTGTCATATACGACAATCCTACTGGATACCTCAAGGTCGACAAAGTGTGAAAAAACAAATAAAGGACTGTATTACTTGTCGTCACTACGATATGCGAGTATGTCAGTATCCAGGTCCACCTCCATATCCCTCTGAAAGAGTTTGTCATATCACTCCATTTGAGGTGACAGGTATAGATTACACTGGACCAATAATTTTAACCAAAACAGTTGACAAAGTTCCCATCAAGGTGTACATCTGTTTGTTCACTTGTGCTACAACTAGAGCAGTATATCTAGAAGTAGCCACTGACATGTCTGTTGAAACCTTTATCAAATTATTCAGAAGGTTTGCAGCCAGAAGGGCGTGTCCCAGACTGATGATTTCAGATAATGCAACGAACTTTGTTGCTGGTGCTGCTTATATAAGCAAGATCTTTGATCAGCCAGAAGTACAACAGATGCTGAATCAACGCAGATGTCGTTGGAGATACATTCCTCCTAAATCTCCATGGCACGGCGGATTTTATGAAAGAATGATCGGCATTGTAAAACGTTGTTTAAGGAAGACTCTTCATCGTCAGAGAATAGACTTAGAAGAATTCCGTACAGTTGTGACTGAAATAGAAAATAGAGTCAACAACAGACCTCTAACTTATGTTACCGATGATCTGGACAATTTAGAAGTGTTAAGTCCATCTCATTTACTCCATGGCAGAAGGCTCGAACCTGTTCCTCCCATGAATGATAAAGAAATCAAAGAGGATCCTACTTATTTCGAACCTGAGTCTCAGACGTAAATTCAAACACCTTAATAAAGTGATTGAACGTTGGGAGAAAATTTGGCGAGAAGACTATCTCACCTCATTGAGAGAACACTTCTATGGAGCTGGTGTTCCTGAAAATCATAAGTCCTTAAGACCTGGTGACATAGTGATCATCGACAATGATGGTCCGAGGTCCCAATGGCCACTTGGAAAAATTGTGACCATATATCCTGATGCAAATGGAATCATCAGGACAGTTGATGTTTTAAGCAAAGGTGTAGTGAATAAGCGGACAATAAATAAACTAGTGCCGTTAGAATTACACAGTTTTGAAAACAAAATTAGTGATTCTCCAGAAACCACACAGACTAAAGCTGTTCAGAAAAGACAAGTAGCAGTGGTGGCGAGTGAGAAAATTAAATTAATGTTAAGTGATGAATAGTTCACCTGCAGCGAACCTCTGCCGCCCCCCAGTGTGGAGAAATTTTCTCCAGGAGGGGGGTATCAGCCCCCTTCAGCCCTTTCAGCCCCTTCAGCCCCTTTCAGCCCTGAGTGGCCAAGCCCTCAGAAGGGGCGAGTGTCTTGTTTACTGCTAGAGTGAGTAATTGATCACAGATGCTATGCCACGTAGTCAAGTGACCTCTGCTCCTTGCAGCGGTGTTGCAAAGTGTATTTTTATACGAGACAGTACATCTCTTACTTAGCAGGACAATTAAGGAAAATCCTGCTCCCACTTTATTACCATAGTAAAAATAGTGTACATTGTTGTCTATGCTTAAGACAGCAAGAAACAAACATTCTGCTTTGCTTCATCGAGGAGGTGACAAGGATGCAAGGTACTAGGTCAGCGTTTTTTTTTTTTTTGTGCTAGGGCAGTGACGGCTTGGGGCGGTGTGGCGACGCCAGACTATCTTTGACTCTAGGGAGAGTGACACTGACGCCAGGATACTGATCTGTGCGTTAGTGTGAACAAAGTGTCTCTAACACAAACACTTAAGAGAAGTGTGATCAGCTTCTCTTGTGATACATTGTGAACAATAAAGACAAATCTTGTTGAACATAGTGTACCAGTGTGCGTTTCCTAGACAATGGAAGACGTGGACATCCAAGGACACTTCAGCTTCTATCAAGTCACTGATATCTGTCGAAGGTGTTGAGAACACCATAGCTCACGTTACAAAGAGCAAGGTATGTTACGAATTTCTTGTAGATCGGGGGATTGCGCAATTCTTGAATCACAAGGAGTTTGTAATCAACCTATAATCGGCAGTAAGGTGTGGACTTTTGAGTCCAAACAAGTAAGTATTCGTCAGCCATCATCGAATGAAATATGCTGACATAACACCCCCTAGGGGTAATTTATACTTACAAATTGTATCTCTTGACAGCCCACTGTTGTGATGGTTTCGACAGCTTCTAGACCTCGTCTGCAGGGGCGGCTGTGTAGACGATTTGCAGTCATTTATCAGCTAAGTGTTTATATTTATAATAAACACGGCAGGTAAGGCCAAAAATCTCAACAATAGGCTTGTCAAAGTACAACTGGAAATAGTTTAACTCATTCGTTAGGGGACATTCTGGCTGGATACCACTTCCACTCGCATCAAAATCCCAAGGCTGTGGCACGAATATACTTTGTGTCCAGTTCCATTCACGATCACATGGTGCAGGGTGGACCTGTGGCATGGGGCGAGGGGGAGCAGGAGGAGGGACAGGAGTGGAGGCAGCACATGGTTGAGGGGATGTCGGGTGGTCCTTTGTCTGTTCACCCACCGCGCCATGTGGTCCAGGCACTGTGCCACCCACCACTACTTCCTCCATCCCCGCATACTCGCCTTCATGATCACTTTCACTATCAGTGGCCGGGGTTTTGGATCGTGACCTGCCATGACCCTTGGGGATTGCATATGGCAAACTGCCTGAACGTATATGATGACGCCTAAAAGTACGCTTCACTGGTTAGTAATGAACTTCACTATCGCTAGACGAATCCTCGAATGGCATAAAATCAATCTCATCGTCACTTACATCACTTTCACTATCACTAAAACACCAGGAAAATCATAGTTTCCTCTTGCGAAGTTGCCTATGGCTAACACTCGCCATTCCAGAGGTACTTGGCCCAGGGTCTTGTGTGGCCACCCTGGCCACCCCAGAAGTGCTTGGCCTAGGGTCTGCTGTGGCCACACTGGATACCCCAGAGGTGCTTGGGCCACGATCAGGTATGGCTACCCCAGAGGTAATGGGCTGTGGGTCATCTGGATTGTCATCGACAATTTCACTAATTCGTTGAATATTACTTGCCCCATTGGTGTCAAATCCACTAAACTCATGATCTATATCACTTTCCTCGAATAGCAGTGTGTTAATACGATGAGGCGCGAGTGAATCACGAGGATGTGCCATGATGCTGACCCAAGATGGAGCTGAATGTAAGTGGACCTACCATGTGGTACCCAGGCGTGCCCGATTTTTTTCCATACGGTGCACAGTGAGTGCACACACCCTTTCTCTCATGTCTAGGTGACTCAGGCCTATCGTGCCAATTTTGAATGAATGAAAAATGAAATGTGTATATACGTTTGGGGCGCTGCGCACGAGAACGTATATACAGTGGAACCTCTACTTGTGAGTCTAATCCGTTCCAAGACCTTGCTCACAACTGGATTTGCTCATTTGCAGAGTCAATTTTCCTCATTTAAATTAACTGAAATACAATTATTCTGTTCCAGTAGAATTCTGTACTTCAATAATTTCGCTAATATTAACTCTACGGCTTATTTATCTATCACAATTCATCTAATATGACATAATAAACAATGTAAACAACATAGTGTATGGGCGGTGTCAGCGGTGGAGGAGAGTTTGTCTGGAGACAGAACAAAATACATACTTCTTGAATATTTTGCTATCATCAATTCTACAGCTTACTTATATATCAGAGTTTATCTAATATGACAACAAACAATATAAGTAACACAGAAACCTGATATATACTCTAGAATGAATACAATATGTCGCTATATATGTGACGGCGGCGGCCGACGAGTGTTTGTCTGGAGACAGGACAAAATACTCCTTGAATATTTTGCTATCATCAACTCTACGGCTTATTTATCTATCACAGTTCAAATATGACATAAACAATATAAATAACACAGAACCCTGATATATACTCTAGAATGAATAAAATATGTCATTATGTAACAGGTGGAGGCGGCCACAACTGCTCCCTCTTTGTGATAAACACTGCCATCTAGTGATGGCCTTTTGAAGCCATATATTATTATAATTATTATGCAGTACATTATTATACATGTATTAATATTATATGTATTATCTTATTATTATTATTAATTTTTTTTTTCAACAAGTCGGCTGTTTCACACCGAGGCAGGGTGACCCAAAATAAGAAAGAAAATCCCCAAAAAGAAAATACTTTCATCATTCAACACTTTCACCTCACTCATACATAATCACTGTTTTTGCAGAGGCGCTCAGAATACAACAGTTTAGAAGCATATACGTATATACACAACATATCCTTCCAAACTGCCAATATCCTAAATCCCTCCTTTAAAGTGCAGGCATTGTACTTCCCATTTCCAGGACTCAAGTCCAGCTATATAAAAATAACCAGTTTCCCTGAAGCCCTTCACTAAATATTACCCTGCTCACACTCCAACAGATCTTCAGGTCCCAAATACCATTCGTCTCCATTCACTCCTATCTAACATGCTCACGCACGCTTGCTGGAAGTCCAAGCCCTTCACCCACAAAACCTCCTTTACCCCCCCTCCAACCTTTTCGAGGACGACCCCTACCCCGCCTTCCCTCCCCTACAGATTTATATGCTCTCCATGTCATTCTACTTTGATCCATTCTCTCTAAATGACCAAACCACCTCAACAACCCCTCTGACTAATACTTTTACTAACTCCACACCTTCTCCTAATTTCCACACTCCTAATTTTCTGCATAATATTCACACCACACATTGCCCTTAGACAGGACATCTCCACTGCCTCCAACCGCCTCCTCGCTGCAGCATTTCCAACCCAAGCTTCACACCCATATAAGAGTGTTGGTGCTACTATACTTTCATACATTCCTTTCTTTGCATCCATATTTAACATTTTTTGTCTCCACATATACCTCATTGCACCACTCACCTTTTTTCTTTCATCAATTCTATGATTAACCTCATCCTTCATAAATACATCCGCTGACACGTCAACTCCCAAATACCTGAAAACATTCACTCCTTCCATACTCCTCCTCCCCAATTTGATATCCAATTTTTCTTTATCTAAATCATTTGATACCCTCATCACCTTATTCTTTTCTATGTTCACTTTCAACTTTATTATTATATTATTATTATTATTATTATTATTATTATATCATATTATTATACTATTATTATATGTATTATTATTATTATTATTACAATATAAATAATCTGTACCTAGGTAGTAGGTTGGTAAACAGCAACTGCCCAGGGAGGTACTACCGTCCCGCCAAGTGAGTGTACAATGAAAGCCTGTAATTGATGTTACATGATGGTAGGATTGCTAGTGTCTTTTGCCTGTCTCATAAACATGCAAGATTTCAGGTATGTCTTGCTACTTCTACTTGCACTTAGGTCAAACTACACATACATGTACAAGCATATATATGTTAGGTAAGACACATGCAACAGTTAGGCAACTTTATTCCGAAACATTTCGCCTACACAGTAGGCTTCTTCAGTCGAATACAGAAAGTAGGCAGGAACAGTAGAGATGTGAAGACGATGTAATCAGTCCATCACCCTTGAAGTCGAGGAATTTGAGGTTGTCAGTCCCTCAGCCTGGAGAAGTTCAGTTCCATAGTCAGGAACTATCTGAAGATCAAGTGACAGTGCAGAGACTTAAATACTGTCGGAAGGAGAGGTGCAGACTAGTAGTAGTAGTGAGAATGTAGCCACTGAGAGTTCATGTCCCTCTCAGATCCAACAATTCTCACTTGAAAAGGTTGTCCAAGGTGTTTTCTGTACCAAGATGCCACGTGTTGCAGTGTCTGACAAGATGAACATCAAAATGGTATACAATACCGACAGGTTGTTAGGTAAGACACATATGCAACAGTTAGGCAACTTTATTCCGAAACGTTTCGCCTACACAGTAGGCTTCTTCAGTCGAATACAGAAAGTAGGCAGGAACAGTAGAGATGTGAAGGGTGATGGACTGATTACATCGTCTTCACATCTCTACTGTTCCTGCCTACTTTCTGTATTCGACTGAAGAAGCCTACTGTGTAGGCGAAATGTTTCGGAATAAAGTTGCCGAACTGTTGCATATGTGTCTTATCTAACAATCTGTCGGTATTGTATACCATTTTGATGTTCACAAGCATATATATACACACACCCCTCTGGGTTTTCTTCTATTTTCTTTCTAGTTCTTGTTCTTGTTTATTTCCTCTTACCTCCGTGGGGAAGTCGAACAGAATTCTTCCTCCGTAAGCCACGCATGTTGTAAGAGGTGACTCAAATACCGGGAGCAAGGGGCTAGTAACCCCTTCTCCTGTATATATTACTAAATGTAAAAGGAGAAACTTTCGTTTTTCCTTTAGGGCCACCCTGCCTCGGTGGGATACGGCCGGTGTGTTGAAAGAAAGAAGAAGAAATAATTTGTAATTTTTATTCACACAAAAAATATAAGATTTACTGTTATGCAGACTACTGCCTTACTGCAATACAGTGGACTCCCAGTTTGCGATATTAATCCATTCCTGCGAGCTCATTGTAAACCAAAATTATTGAAAAGCAAATCAATTTTCCCCATAAGAAATAATGGAAATCAAATTAATCCGTGCAAGACACCCAAAAGTATGGAAAAAAAAAATTTTAACACATGAAATATTAAGTTTAATGCACACAAACTGAAGAAGACATGCACAGTTTGTAGTACTCTACTAACAATAGAATACATGACACTTACCTTTAATGAAGATCTGGTGATGATTGATGGGATGGGAGGAGGGGAGAGTGTCGAACTTATTGGTAAATAAGTCGACACTATTAGAAGGGGAATCCCCTTCCATTAGGACTTGAGGTAGCAAGTCCTTTTCCCGGGTTACTTCCCTTCTTTTATTGCCACTAGGACCAGCTTGAGAGTCACTCTCCTCTGTCGCACAACAAATCTGTCCATAGAACTCTGTACCTCCCGTTCCTTTACGATTTGTCTAAAATGGGCCACAACATTGTCATTGTAATAGTCACCAGCATGGCTTGCAATAGCTGTGTTAGGGTGATTTTCATACATAAAGGTTTGCAGTTCAACCCACTGTGCACACATTTCCTTAATTTTTGAAGTAGGCACAATGGATTCCACAACTGGCATAGGCTTCTCAGGGTTAGCCCCAAACCCTTCAAAATCTTTCTTAATTTCCATACTAATTCTCACCCTTTTTACCACAGGGTTGGCACTAGAAGCTTTCTTGGGGCCCATGGTGACTTATTTTGCAGAAACAAGCACCAAAATCACTGTGATAATATGGAATGTACAGAATGTATCCTTAGATGTGAGCACACTGGCTGGCTTGTAAACACTGGCACGCACGGGGCAGTTCAGGCCACATGTGGACACGTCTTGGACGAATCGCGTATGGCGAGTTTTTTAATGGGAACCGAGGCAAAATTTTCGTGTTAAAATGTATCGAATACCGGATTTATCGGATACCGATGCCATCGCAAACCGGGGGTCCACTGTAATTGTATAAATAACGTCAACTCATTCACGACTACATATTAGAATGGACAGTGAAGTCATTTGTTTACTCTTGAACATAGCCAAAACAATCGAACATTTCTCCTACGCTGAGCTCAGTTTCGAGGTACTTTTCGTCGTGAAAGGAATCAAAATCATATCTATTTCTGTAATATATCTTCCATTCTATCAAATGAGACCAAAAAACGAGAATACAACAATAAATACCACACAAAAATACCTCTAAGGGGTGGCTAATTGCTGAATAGTGAACTCCATTATTTATGCTCTGATTTCTTTCATTTTTGGTGTACGTTAAGAATCATCTTTCCATCATATACTGCCCAAGTTTCAATGAGATAGTCCAACAAACAAATGAGATCCAATTCCCTAGATCAAGAACAAGAGCCCCTCACCAGCATCAAGGAACCTCCCTTGAGGTCTGCTTGCTTATGGAAGTTTTGCTGGCGTATGGAAGCAAAAAATCGATCCATCAACTGCTCATATTTGGAAAAACTCGCACGTGGATGCGCTTGCAAGCAGAGGTTCTACTGTATGCGTTTGGACCGTTTAAGGGTTAAACCAAAAACACAATCGAATTTTATTTACCTTATTATGCACTGCGTGCTGCTGGATTTTTTTTATACTGCACACAGAGACCACTCAGACCCATTCTCTCATATGCAGGCCCATCAGCTTTCTTCCACAAGACTGGAACCGCTAGAATTAAGGCGTAATATTACAGGACCAACACTGGCTTGCAAGCCAAAATATTATGGGACTGACAGTAAAAGGGTTAAGCTTAAATTTGTCAGAAAAGTGTCGTGACAACTGTGATAGCAGATTTTGACATTTCTAATTTTCAATAAAACATAAATACTGTGTTGGCTCGGGGTGGCAATACCAATTCTTAAAAAATTGGTAACCCCATCGTTTTTTTGCTGCGTCTCATACATTAACAGCTATGAGTGGTGGACCACTTTCTCACAGGTTCCCAAGCCTCGACTCAGGTTTCTTTGCCACAAGATTCCAAGCCTTAAATTAGTTTTTTTTTTTCAACAGGATCCCAAACCTGAATTTGGGCTTCTTTCTGGTTCCCAAGCCAAAGCTGTTACTTCATGGCAACAGAAAATTTTTCATCAGCATCATCAATGGGACAACAATACTGCCTGTTGCCAGCAACCATGTCCAGCATTGTTGAAAAATTTTCTGTTGCCATGAATTAAGCAACAGCTCTGGTTTTGGAACCAGAAACAAGCCCAAATTCAGGCTTGAGATCCTGTGGCAAAGAAGCCCAGTGAGAGGCTTGGGATCCTGTGAGAAAGTGGTCCACCACCTGTGGCTGTTATTGTATGGGTACAAGGTGTGGTCCCTAGGCAATGGGGTTACCAATTTTTTAAGAAGTCATAGTGGCACAGGCACCATGCAACGTCAAAATCTGCCATTTGTCACAACACTTTTTTGACAAATTTAAGCTTAATTTACAAAATAAATATCAGTCTCTATCAATTCAGATAACAATTTCTAAAATTGCCACTGAAAATTGTATAAGGACACCGAAACACGAAGTTCTAACTGTTGTTACTCTATAACAATAACTGAAAATTGCCTGGTTTTCATTATAATGTTGTACAAGCCAAAAATCACCTTATTTTAAAGCCTGTTTTCTCTCTTCAAGGGCAAAACACCTAACCAGAAAACAGATATCTTGTAGTTTAGAATCTGCTCTTTCTAATGAAGGGTTTTTAACCTTTAAACTGTCCAAATGTAGATCTACGTTCACTCGTCTAGCGCTCTGATTTAGAAAAAAAGGGGGGGGGGGAGAGAGCGAAGTAAAAAACTGTATTTTGGGTCAGTACTTACCGAGATATAAGCCCGTGAAGTTTGTGCTGAATGCTCACCTGACGGCAACATAGACTCCTGCCGCTTGCAGAAGTGTTGTCGATATACCCTTTTTCTTCGTTTTTATTTTAATTTATATATTTTTTATGTTCAAATAATTACAATTTATAATAGTTCTTGTGATTTCAAAGCCAATCTTTGTTCTGACACTAATATTAGGTACTGAAATAGTACTCAAATAGGCACAATCACACTGACAGGTGAACATTTTCACCTGCCTGGGACATTTACTATTGTCTAGAAATATATACAAAGTATTTATAGGTCCCAGCAATGTTTTAGACATGCTGGAGTATACCTTGAAGCATGGTGTTATGACAAGTGTCAGTAAACTGTTGACAGACAGTGACACTTGATGAATGTGCACTCAGGGAATCCTTATTTGCTTTCAATGTTACACATGTCTATCTATCTGTGTGTCTAGCTCTGCTCATCTGTCTTTCTGTCTATCTGTGTGTGTCTGAAATATATATGAAACTCCTTGAATAATGGTGTTATAACAAGTGTCGGTAAACTGTTGACAGCCCAGTGACACTTGATGAATGCGCACTGCTCCAGGAACCCTCGCTTTGTTTTCACTGTTACACACAAACAAGTCTGTATCTGTCTAGCTCTGCTTATCTGTCTTTCTGTCTGCTTGTCTCTGGCTCATTGTAAAACTGTTGGTTTATGAGTTGCTCCCTGATTCTTGAGGAAGTAAAACTGCATATTGCATCATGGTTATGTCTTATATCTACAAGCACAGTATAGCACTTTGTCTGGAATTTTTGGGTTATCCTAGGTAATTTACACTATATATAATAACTGTACTTATGTGTACATGTGAGAGACAGACAGAGAGATAAACAGAGATATAGACAGAGAGACAGCCAGCTAGCCTGCTGAATACATAAGAACAAAAGAAAGAAGGAACACTGCAGCAGGCCTACTGGCCCTTGCAAGGCAGGTCCATGTCACCCCCAGGATTAGACCAATGACCCACCTAGTCAGGTCACATCCACTGAACGAAGCAGCATGACATCAGACCTAGTAGCACAAGCTAGTCAGGTCCAACTCACACCCACTCATGTATTTATTTAACCTATTTTTACTTTCCTCTTAAAAGGGGAGTGCTAATGCGACCTGACATCAGTAAATCACCGGTGTTTGCCACGCTATTTGCTCTAGCTGGCGCTCAATTGAACTGGTGCTCCCACAAGGTACTAAGTGGTCCCATATTTTTTTAATACTTCACACACCAAGTGTTAACCCTTTGAGGGTCCGTGCTGTAGATCTACGACTTTACGTTCAGGGTCCAAACCGTAGATCTACGTCATGAGCTCAGCTCACTCTGATAAGCTGTGAGCAGTAAATCTGGGCCTAGATATGAGAGAATACACCTATGTGGTATGTGCGCACCACATAAAACAAATCCTGCAACACACAGTGCATGAGAGATTAAAACAGCGACTTTGCAGTGTTTTTCTTGTGTTTTTTATAGATGTATTTGCGATTTCTTGGTCTCATTTGATAGAATGGAAGATATATTACAGAAACCGAGATGATTTTGACTGGTTTTAGTAATGGAAATGGGTTGAGACTGAGCTCAAAATAGCAGAAACGTTAAATTTTTGCCGATGTTCAAGAGTAAACAAATGATCCCACACGTCTAATACACGCCAGCTGGTGGGTCTAATATACGTTCACAAATGTGGTGATATTATTTATACAATTATTACAGTATTGCATAACAGTAAATCTTCTATTTTTTTGGGTTTGAATAAATATTCATTATGTGAATAAAAAAAGTAACTAATGAACAGAGGAAATGTTAGTTTAGTGCCAGGAATGCCTGCATTGTTTATTCTGGACACTATTTTGAAATTGGAATATTTTGAACTTTGCATTAAATTGGCCAAATTACCAATTTCCGATCACTTTATTTTGTAGTTGAAACAGTTGACTTGGCGATTTCTTGTGCTCAATCGATAGAATAGAAGTAATACTAGTGAAATAGCTAAGAATTTGGTCGACTGGAGTAATATAACTGGCCTAAAATGGGAGTCAAAGTTGGCAAAATTGCCAATGCGTAAATACCGCTGAAACATCAAAATTCGCGAGAGCATAATTTCGTCAATTTTCCATCAAATTTCGTACTTTTTGTTATATTACCTTCAGAAAAAGATTCTCTACCATTTCATAAGAAAAAATAACAAAATTATTTTTTGAAAATTCTTGGACACTGTTTCACACTTCGAAATTTGGTGTTTGGACCCTGAAAGGGTTAAGACCCATTCTCTTGTGTCTAGGCAAGTCAGGCCTATTGCCCCAATTTTGAAGGAATGAAAAATAAAATGCTGATCTACGTTTGGAGCACTAGGTGAGCAAACGTATATCTATGTTTGGACAGTTTAATGGTTAACAAAATTGGTTGTGCTGTTTTTTTGCTACTGGTTTCCAAAAAGGGCCTAAAATTCACCATGAAGTCTGTGAGGGCATTTTAAGGTACCAGTAGCACAGGAACTTAACCCATTTTGTTTTGGAGTCTAATAATTTAGGATTTTGACACGGTCCACTAAGGAGGCTGGCTACAATAATGTCATATTAAAATAATGTTTTTCCTTAGAGGTATAGGTAGCTGAATTCAGGATTCAATTTTACGCATCAGATTATCGCATCAGATTATTTTGCCTACTTTGGTTTCTTATTTTTTGTTTTTTACTAATACATTGGCCATTTCCCACAAAGGTAGGGTGACCCAAAAAAGAAGAGATGCCATCATCATTCTCTCCATCACTGTCTTACCAGAGGCATGCCTAAACTACAGTTATAAAACCGCAACTTATCAACACACCTCTTTCAGAGTGCTGGCACTCACTATACTCTCCACCTCCAGGACTCGAATCCGGTCTGCCGGTTTCATAAATGTTACCCTGCTCATACTCCAACAGCACATCAAGTCTTAAAAGCCATTTGTCTCCACTCCTATCTAACACACACGCATATTGCTGGAAGTCCAAGCCACCACACACACAAAACCTCCGCTACTCCTTCCCTCCAACCTTTCCTAGGCCAACCCCTACCCCTCCTTCCTTCTGCTACAGATTTATGTGCTCTTCAAGTCATTCTATTTTGTTCCATCTTGTCTAAATGTCCGAACCACCTCAACCTCAAATGCCAAAGAGGACCTAAATCATGCAGAAGAAAAAGTCACTGCCAGGACACAATCCTATGAAAGACAGGCTAACTCTCTTGTTCTGTGGTAATGCTAGTGGGGATTTCAAAGTGAAGCCTTTACTGGTGTATCACTCTGAAAATCCCAGTGTGCTCAAGGAAAACAGTGTTGTCAAGACTAAATTGTGCATGATGTGGAAGGCTAACAATAAGGCATGGGTCCCGAGGCAAATTTTCCTTGATTGGTTCAATGAAGTGTTTGGCCCGAGTGTGAAGAAATACCTCTTGGATAATCAGTTACCACTCAACTGCCTCCTGGTAATGGACTATGCTCCTGCTCATCCTCCAGACTTGGATGACCAATTGTTGGAAGAGTGAAGTTCTTGCCCCCTAATACCACTCCTCTCATCCAGCCTATGGACCAGCAGATCATTTCAAACTTCAAACATCTCGACTCCAAAGTAGTGTTTAAAAGGTGCTTTGACATGTCCTGAATTGACCCTAAAAGAGTTCTGGAGGGATCACTTCAATATCCTCCACTGCTTAACCCTTATAGATAAGGCTTGGCAGGGAGTGACTTCCAGGATGATAGACTCTGCTTGGAGAAAATTGTAGCCAGAATGTCCAAGAGAAGAATTTTGAAGGGTTTGGGGGCTGACCCTGAGATCCCTCTGCCTGTTGTGGAATCTATTGTGGCATTGGGAAATTCCATGGGGTTGGATGTGAGTGGCAAGGATGTGGAAGAGTTGGTGGAGGACCACAGTGAAGAGCTAACCACTGAACAGATGCAAGACCTTCATCTGGAACAGCAACAGACCACAGCTGAGGAAACTGCTTCAGAGGAGGAGGAGGAAGAAGAGGGAGGGAAGAAGGTGCCTTCTTCAGTGATTAAGGACATTTGTGCAAAGTGGACTGAGTTGCAAACATTTGTGGAGGAACATCACCCTAACAAAGCTGTTGCAGGCCATGTCTGCAACATGTTCAATGACAATGCCTTGTCCTATTTTGGGAAAATTTTAAAGAGACGCCAGAAACAGCTCTGGAAAAAAATTTTGTGCGACAGGGGTCCAGTGACTCAAGCTGGTCCTAGTGCCATTAAAAAACAAAGAAGGGAAGTAACCCCAGATAAGCACTTGGTTCCTGAAGTCTTTATGGAATGGGATTCCCCTTCCAAACAATAATCGGTCTTCCCTCACCCCTCCTCCCCGTCTTCTATACATCAACATGAGTCTTCAATAAAGGTAAGTGTTATGCTAAATGTTCATTTACACATTTTATTAATATTAATGTGGTAGCATCCGAGTGGTCAAGAATCACCAAGTCATGTAGTTCTTCATCATAGTCTAAGAGGTGTCAATTAAGCACACCTTACATTCTTCAGTAGTCGTATCAAGTTCGTGTGGAAAAACTAAGTCAAAGTTATTAAGGCAGTTAACCGAATTTCTTCGGTAATATTTCTTAAGGATGTTGATATGATAAAGCTTAGGTTCCCCCTTGACTTCTATGAGGTAGTCAACTTTCCCACAAATTTTTAATACTTTATATGGACCTTTCCATGCTACTAATAATTTATTTGACTTGATAGGCAAAAGTACAAGAACTTCATCTCCTACTTTAAAACTTCTCCTCTGACTTTTGGAATCAAAATAGGTTTTGTACTGGTCCATTGACAAGCTTAGGTTTTTCGAAACTATGTCAGAGGTCTCCTCAAGTTTGGATCTAAGGTCAAGGAGAAACTGGTAAGAAGACTGAACCTCAGCATTTACCTCCTCATTAGTCCATAAGTCATGAAGGATGGACAATGGGCCTCTGGCCTGTCTACCATAGAGAAGTTCAAAAGGTGAAAACCCCAAAGAGCCACTGGGAACTTCCCTCATGGCAAAGCACAGGGTAGGTAACGATGCCACTCCTTAGGTTTAAGGGAGCAAAGTTTCCTTAAAATGGACTTGAGAATCGAATGCTGGCGCTCAATCCTCCCATTACAGCTGGGATGATAGGGTGTGGTGAAGAGAGGCTTCACTCCCAGAAGTTGGTAAAGATGTTGCATTAAGTCAGATGTGAATTGTGTCCCACGGTCAGACAAAATTTCTCTAGGGATGCCCACTCTGGAGAAGATGGACAAAAGGGCTTCAGCCACCTCTGTAGTGGTTATGGTCTTTAAGGGTATGGTTTCAGGGAAACTCGAAGCATAATCAACTAATGTTAATATATATCTATGTCCCCAAGATGAAAGTGGAGATAAAGGACCAACGATGTTAATAGCTACTCTTTCGAAAGGTACCGTAAAGACTGGCATTTTGACCATAGGTACTTGCCTGGTACCTCGGGAGGATGACAGTTGGCAAACTTTACACGATCTACAATAGGTAGTGATATCTGAGGACATTTTTGGCCAAAAATAGGTTTCCCTAATTTTATTTAAGGTTTTACGATGCGAGAAATGTCCGGCCACTGGCAGGTCATGAGCCATTCTAAGAACAGTCTCTCTGCATTGACTTGGAACACCTAAGATGGCACAGTCTGTCGCATCTGAATTTAATTTGAATACTGACTTGTACAAGATACCTTTTATATATTCAAATTTATATGAAAAGTTTTTCCTTTGGATAACTTGATTTTGTTTAGCGGCATTATGGCAATTCTGAAGAGAAGGGCAATTACGTTGTAAAATGAAAAAGGAGTCCTTCGATATATCTAAAGGCTTAAAGTCAGGGAAAATCAAAGGTTGGACAGTAGGAGAAGCCTGGGCTTTGGTTTGAGCCCTAGTCAAGACATTTATAGTATCGGAGGTGATATCTTCACTTTCATCTAATAAGTGAACCGGTGATCCTACTACCTCGCTTTCGAGAGTAGCATCACTGTTTTTTAATCCCACATGAATAAGCGTGTATGCACCTGGAGAAGAGAGGAATGCAGAGGAGAGAGAGAGATTTTGGGAGATGTTAAGTGAATGTATAGGAGCCTTTCAACCAAGTGAGAGAGTAATTGTGGTAGGGGACCTGAATGCTAAAGTAGGAGAAACTTTTAGAGAGGGTGTGGTAGGTAAGTTTGGGGTGCCAGGTGTAAATGATAATGGGAGCCCTTTGATTGAACTTTGTATAGAAAGGGGTTTAGTTATAGGTAATACATATTTTAAGAAAAAGAGGATAAATAAGTATACAAAATATGATGTAGGGCGAAATGACAGTAGTTTGTTGGATTATGTATTGGTAGATAAAAGACTGTTGAGTAGACTTCAGGATGTACATGTTTATAGAGGGGCCACAGATATATCAGATCACTTTCTAGTTGTAGCTACACTGAGAGTAAAAGGTAGATGGGATACAAGGAGAATAGAAGCATCAGGGAAGAGAGAGGTGAAGGTTTATAAACTAAAAGAGGAGGCAGTTAGGGTAAGATATAAACAGCTATTGGAGGATAGATGGGCTAATGAGAGCATAGGCAATGGGGTCGAAGAGGTATGGGGTAGGTTTAAAAATGTAGTGTTAGAGTGTTCAGCAGAAGTTTGTGGTTACAGGAAAGTGGATGCGGGAGGGAAGAGGAGCGATTGGTGGAACGATGATGTAAAGAGAGTAGTAAGGGAGAAAAAGTTAGCATATGAGAAGTTTTTACAAAGTAGAAGTGATGCAAGGAGGGAAGAGTATATGGAGAAAAAGAGAGAGGTTAAGAGAGTGGTGAAGCAATGTAAAAAGAGAGCAAATGAGAGAGTGGGTGAGATGTTATCAACAAATTTTGTTGAAAATAAGAACAAGTTTTGGAGTGAGATTAACAAGTTAAGAAAGCCTAGAGAACAAATGGATTTGTCAGTTAAAAATAGGAGAGGAGAGTTATTAAATGGAGAGTTAGAGGTATTGGGAAGATGGAGGGAATATTTTGAAAAATTGTTAAATGTTGATGAAGATAGGGAAGCTGTGATTTCGTGTATAGGGCAAGGAGGAATAACATCTTGTAGGAGTGAGGAAGAGCCAGTTGTGAGTGTGGGGGAAGTTCGTGAGGCAGTAGGTAAAATGAAAGGGGGTAAGGCAGCCGGGATTGATGGGATAAAGATAGAAATGTTAAAAGCAGGTGGGGATATAGTTTTGGAGTGGTTGGTGCAATTATTTAATAAATGTATGGAAGAGGGTAAGGTACCTAGGGATTGGCAGAGAGCATGCATAGTTCCTTTGTATAAAGGCAAAGGGGATAAAAGAGAGTGCAAAAATTATAGGGGGATAAGTCTGCTGAGTATACCTGGTAAAGTGTATGGTAGAGTTATTATTGAAAGAATTAAGAGTAAGACGGAGAATAGAATAGCAGATGAACAAGGAGGCTTTAGGAAAGGTAGGGGGTGTGTGGACCAGGTGTTTACAGTGAAACATATAAGTGAACAGTATTTAGATAAGGCTAAAGAGGTCTTTGTGGCATTTATGGATTTGGAAAAGGCGTATGACAGGGTGGATAGGGGGGGCAATGTGGCAGCTGTTGCAAGTGTATGGTATAGGAGGTAGGTTACTGAAAGCAGTGAAGAGTTTTTACGAGGATAGTGAGGCTCAATTTAGAGTATGTAGGAAAGAGGGAAATTATTTCCCAGTAAAAGTAGGCTTTAGACAAGGATGTGTGATGTCACCGTGGTTGTTTAATATATTTATAGATGGGGTTGTAAGAGAAGTAAATGCGAGGGTCTTGGCAAGAGGCGTGGAGTTAAAAGATAAAGAATCACACACAAAGTGGGAGTTGTCACAGCTGCTCTTTGCTGATGACACTGTGCTCTTGGGAGATTCTGAAGAGAAGTTGCAGAGATTGGTGGATAAATTTGGTAGGGTGTGCAAAAGAAGAAAATTAAAGGTGAATACAGGAAAGAGTAAGGTTATGAGGATAACAAAAAGATTAGGTGATGAAAGATTGAATATCAGATTGGAGGGAGAGAGTATGGAGGAGGTGAATGTATTCAGATATTTGGGAGTGGACGTGTCAGCGGATGGGTGTATGAAAGATGAGGTGAATCATAGAATTGATGATGGGAAAAGAGAGTGGTGCACTTAGGAGTCTGTGGAGACAAAGAACTTTGTCCTTGGAGGCAAAGAGGGGAATGTATGAGAGTATAGTTTTACCAACGCTCTTATATGGGTGTGAAGCATGGGTGTTGAATGTTGCAGCGAGGAGAAGGCTGGAGGCAGTGGAGATGTTATGTCTGAGAGCAATGTGTGGTGTGAATATAATGCAGAGAATTCGTAGTTTGGAAGTTAGGAGGAGGTGCAGGATTACAAAAACTGTTGTCCAGAGGGCTGAGGAAGGGTTGTTGAGGTGGTTCGGACATGTAGAGAGAATGGAGCGAAACAGAATGGCTTCAAGAGTGTATCAGTCTGTAGTGGAAGGAAGGCGGGGTAGGGGTCGGCCTAGGAAAGGTTGGAGAGAGGGGGTAAAGGAGGTTTTGTGTGCGAGGGGCTTGGACTTCCAGCAGGCATGCGTGAGCGTGTTTGATAGGAGTGAATGGAGACAAACGGTTTTTAATACTTGACGTGCTGTTGGAGTGTGAGCAAAGTAACATTTATGAAGGGGTTCAGGGAAACCGGCAGGCTGGACTTGAGTTCTGGAGATGGGAAGTGCAGTGCCTGCACTCTGAAGGAAGGGTGTTAATGTTGCAGTTTAAAAACTGTAGTGTAAAGCACCCTTCTGGCAAGACAGTGATGGAGTGAATGATGGTGAAAGTTTTTCTTTTTCGGGCCACCCTGCCTTGGTGGGAATCGGCCAGTGTGATAATAAAAAAAAAATGAATCTCACGAGACATTGTCTCATCTGAACTTTCGAGAGGCTTCTCTGACTCTACAGAAAGAGGATCTGAAACACCTATGTCCATCTTTGGTGATGAAAGGTCAACCTCAGAAGGAAGAATGGGACCTTTTACATTACCTATTAGTACGGAGCAAGAAGTGATGGGAGCTAGTACGGCTTCAGACCAACCTGTGAACCATTTAGACCTAATGTAACAATGGATGGTAGGAAAAGTGTCCATACGGCCCAAGTAGTCTGAAAGTATAGCAGAGGAATGAGTTTCTTTAAGGTTAGGGAACAGCTTATCAGAAATGACTATACATGTGCATCCAGTGTCTCGTAAAATGGTAGATACATTAAGTCCATTAACTGTTCCTAAACAGAAGGGTGCTTGGTCATTACAGTCTTTAAAACATCTTCCAACTTTTTGGACCTTCTTAGAAGGACAATCTGGACGTTTATGTCCCTTAACACCACACAAATGACAAACAGGAATAAAAGAAGTCATTTTACTTTCCACTAGAGGCTTTGATTTCTTAAGGTCTGATGAACCCTTGCCCTTAGGGTTCGATCCTTTTAGGTCTTTATAGGAATTGTGAGCCTCAGCATACAGGTCAGCAGCCTCAGCAACTTCCTCAGCTTTAATCAGGTTACGTTCTCTGATGAATGTTCGTATCTGATGGGGAAGAGCTGTCAGGAACTGGTCAGCAACCATGAAGTCTCTAAGAGATTCATAACTGTGATCAATTCCTGAACTCTCTATCCAAAAGTCGAACAAACGAAAGAGTGTTACCTGTAACTGCTGAGAGTTCCGGCCAGGTTGTAAGGTGGCATACCTGAAATCTTTCCTGTAAGAATTAGTGGTTTTTTGATATGCTTTAAGGATTGCCTTCTTCAGTAGGTTATAATTACATATATCCTACGACAAAGTTGCATAGATATTCAAGGCTGTACCAGAAAATAACATTCCTAACCTGGTAGCCCAGGTGTCAGCAGGCCATTCACAGAGGGTAGCGGTATTTTCAAACCTGATAATGTATGAAGTTATGTCTTCCCCCTCTGTGAAGGGAGGTAAATTAGGTGTTGGAATATGTGCACTGACTGCACATTGTTCCATCACTCCTTCCTCTAATTGTTGTTGTGTAAAAGTTAACTTTTTATTCTCTAATTCAAGGCGAGCTTTTTCGAGCTCGCGATCCTTTTCTCTCTCTATTAACTCAAGTTCTCTAGCTTTTTCCTCAACTTCGCTATCCTTTGCTCTTTCCTCAAGTTCTCTTATTTTAGCCTGTTCTTCACGTATTTTAGCCTGTTCCTCACGTTCTCTAGCTGTTTCTTCACGATCAAGTCTATCATGCTCCTTTTTGTCTTCTCTTTCTCTTTCTGTCTTTCTTGGATTTCTCTCTCAATTTTCTCTCTCTCCTTTTTCTCTTCTCTTTCGATTCTCTCTCTCTCCTTTTCTTCTTCTCTTTCCCTTTCTAACTGTCTCTCTTCTCTCTCAATTCTCTCTCTTTCAAGTCTTTCCTGGATCTTAGCACTAATGAAAGATTCTAAATTTTTCCCTGTTATTCCTAACTTACTTCCAGCATTCATCCAAAACTGGTATTCCTCCATGCTTGCAAGAATAACTTAAACTATCAGGGGAAATGAAACGGGTATTAAAGAAAACGGAGGGTTCAATTCCTGCTCCGCTCAAACTGTAAATAAACCAGAGGGCTCGATCCCTGCTTCAATTAAGCAATATGTATTAATTAAAACGAAGGGTTCTATGCCGGCTCCGAGCAAACAGTAAGTAGAATGGGGTCACTTGGCCAGCCAATCTTCTCACCAACAAATCAAGAGTGTCCTATGACAGTTCCCTTGATATAATAAAGAGCTCAATGAAACAAATTGTCACTGGAAAATCTCGGGTCCCTAGAGTCTAATCCTCCAAAGTGTTTCAAGCTCACACAAAAATAGATGGCAGAATTAACTAGTATTCCTGCCTTGACTTGACTTACAATAAATTGAGACCATAACAATCACCAAATCTTTTAAATACCTGTACTGTAGTCCTACCATAGAGAATGATTACTCATGGCTGGTGGTAACCGTCTGTGCTTTGCGGTGTTGAAGTTCCAATGGTAGATTCGAGATGGAGTTGAATCTTGATTCAGTAGAGTTGATCCTGGCAAGGTCGCCACTTGTGAAGGCTTACTCAGCCCTGTAATAACTTCAGACAGTATTACCAAGGCTGGCTCCTCCTCAGGAAAATTAATGAATAGAAAAAGAAATAATAACAGACAAACATAAACACTTTATTATATAGAAAATATAAAATATAAAACACTTGAATATGAAACATTGATCCTACATTAAAGAAAATGAAAAATGAAAAATATAAATAACTGAATTCAACGCTAAAATAAAACTCGGGTGTCTGGTGTTGGTGACACTGCTTGTTGAAATCGTAGCCGTTGCCGATGATGGGGGGGGTCGCAGGTGTTGGTTACAACCCACTGGCTAGTTCTTCACAGTATATTATTATTATAATCAAGGGGGAAGCGCTAAACCCGTAGGATTATACAGCGCCCAGGGGGGGATGTGGAAGGCATTCAGGCTTAATTGGGGGAACTGGAGCACAGATTCAATTCCCTAAATCAAGAGCCCCTCACCAACATCAAGGAACCTTCCATGAGGGGCTTCACAGTATAGCCTTGAGTATTCTGCCCCGATGGCAGGAAAGCAGGTTCTTTACCGCTGCAATGATGAGGGGTTACGTCCTGCAACTTCATACAGGTGCACAGGTAATTAAATCCAAAAAGGGGAAGTCTCAGGACGTTAGTCCATCTCCATCAGTTCTACTCGTTGATTGGCAGGTGACCCTCTCTGTCATCCAAGCTGGAAAGATAGACAGGTTACCCACTGCTTAAGAAATCACTCTCCATGATAAGTACAATACCTAAAAGATGTGGTGACTATTACAACAGTCAACTTAGAGCAAGACTGAAAGGACTAAGTTTATTATTGGTCAAAAGTGAAGCTTTCCACCAATAAATCCACTAGAATACAAGGCAGGCATGTACTTAGAGTAGTGCTGGGAGCTGTGAGTCTAGTGATTACTGTTTGGACGGGAGCCCCACACGTCACCTTTCGAGGGGGGGGGGAAGGAGGGGAAGGGATAGCCGGATTATTATTATTATAATCAAGGGGGAAGCGCTAAACCCGTAGGATTATACAGCGCATGTGGGGGGATGGAAGGTATTCAGGTTCAATTCAGGGAACCGGAGCACAGATCCAATTCCCTAGATCAAGAGCCCCTCACCTACGTCAAGGAACCTCCCTTGAGGGGGTGGGATAGCCGGAGCTAGACTGACCCTACCTTAACAAGCAGCCGGCAATGAAACTATCACTTTCGGGGAGGGGGAAAAAAGGCGGGAATAGCGGGAGCTTGACTTACCCTACCTTAACAAGTAGCCGGCAATGAAACTATTGTTACTATATAATCCCTCGCCACTCCTATCTATTGAACTTTTCCCTCACACCTGGGTTGCAGAAAATAGCAGCAACAAGAATAAGCAGGGGTAAAAAAAATGATTTAGTGGCTCAAGGAATATCAGAGAAACAAAAAACTGAGCGTCAGTAATGGAATAAGCATCAGGCTGATAACAGTAATCAAGAAGGAAATTAACAGAGTACCAGTATTGATGATGAATAAATAGTATCCCCTGAGTGACCTTGTAGTCCCTCGAGGGATAATATTATAAACCACATTATACCTGATATATTTAGATTACCTTCTGCAAGAAATTGATTCCTATATGAGAAGATTTTGAAGAGAAGAGAACGCTTTTACCTACCAAGAAGATATAAAGAAGCTGCAAGCATTGTCATATAAATAACTACTGGTGTACAGTCTCTTTAGATGCAAAATCAAGAAAATAAAACAAGGGACAGATAGCATGTGATAGAAAAAGTTGGAAGAAAGGAACCTCAGATACTGGACAAAAGAGTAGGGGTAAAGATTACAGTTGCCACCTTTGTGGAGTCACACGTCAACCGAATCACATCAGTATCAAATGCACGACTAGCAAGCCTAAGAATTGCTTTTAAGAGCCAGACGCGACATACGACAGACCCATCTGAGAGTATGCTACACCCATCTGAGAGTATGCTACACCCATCTGAGAGTATGCTACACCCATCTGAGAGTATGCTACACCCATCTGAGAGTATGCTACACCCATCTGAGAGTATGCTACGCCCATCTGAAAGTATGCTACGCCCATCTGAAAGTATGCTACGCCCATCTGAAAGTATGCTACACCCATCTGAAAGTATGCTACGCCAGCAGAACATGAGCTGAGTATAAGTTATTCAACTTTCATCACAGAACCACTTCTTGCATTCCCCTCTACCAGCCAAACTGACAGGTCAGGCGAGGGTGCAAAGGGGCCTCGGCCACGCTGATCCGCTGTCAGGTTTATTCATCAAACTACTGAATCAGAGCTTGCTCCAGCGAAGGCAGTGACTCATTGAGGGTCGCCGAGTACATACTTACTGCTCTATCATGTATGAGATAAAAAGTCAATTATAGTTAGTGAACTCTGCGCGCGCGCACTCTCTCTCCCTCTCTCTCTCTCATCAATATCCTGTTACTCTATTGCACTTTGTATACATGGTAAATAATGGTGGAGGGAATATGCGCTTACTAATAAACTACCCACTGTATTTGCCTTTGCCTACATTTGGGTGAGGAGTGTTTCTTATCTGATTTACGACCACAGGTCACATGTCAAAGCCAGTCATAGGATAAACCAGTTTAAGAAGAGAGCCTAAATTTGCCTAATGAATGTAGCTACAGAAAAGGATGAGAATGATTTATTTTTTTAGCTAACACACACATGTAAATATAAATAACTCATTTTACCGTATTTCTAGTATGTCTCCTTTATAGTATAATAATAAGGTATTAAAAGGACCCCAATGGAAATAAGTCACTTTGGCTGTTTTGGGTTATCCTAGGTTCTCTTCACATATGCTGGTATGTACGATAATCTGTATTTGTGTATACCAGAATAAACTTACAAGAGGAATTTCTTCCTATGCTTGTGTTCATAATAGTAAAGAACAAACAAATCCTCTTAAAGTTCCAAAGGTTACCTACCATTCAGGCTCCGGAGGTGAAGGGGCTTAACACTGTTTGATGCTTAAAAGTACTAATGGAAATTATTCTAGTCGTACACGAAAATTGATTTGAACTAAGTGGAAGATAAAGAGAATTGTGATTACACTGACTCTTAGAGCAGTGATGTCGTGACACACGCAATTGTGCCTAAAGTGAATCGTGAAGTAAGGACTGCAGTGACTTTGAACTCGTGATCACAGCCACTCTTGCAGATGTGATCAGTGATTCTTGAAGCAATGACAACATTAGCTCTTGTAGACATTACTACAGTGACTTTTACAGCTGTGGCCACAGGAACAACAATTCGCCAGCAGTGACCCGCCACAAGCGGTGTCCACAAATGACTAAAGTTTGAATTGCTTCTCCACGTCAGAAGCTGTGTTTGTGTGTGTTTGTGTGTGTGTGTGTGTGTGTGTGTGTGTGTGTGTGCGTGTGTGTGCGTGTGTGCGCGTGTGCGTGCGTGCGTGTGTGCGGCCTAGCTTAATGTTGCCATGTAACGGACTATGAGCCCTGGCAGTATTCAGCGAAGCTGATGGTTAGCGAAGGCATTGACCATCGTCAGCGGCGGCAGTAGCCATCAACGTCAATGGTGGCAGTAAACATCAACGTAAGCGGTGGCAGTATCCGTCAGTGTCGGTGGTGGCAATATACATCAACGTCAGCGGCGGCAGCAGCCATTAATGTCAACGGTGGCAGTATCCATCAGCTTCAGCAGTGGCAGTTAGCCATCAGTATTAACAGTGACAGTATCTATCAACGTAAGCGTTGGCAGTATCCCTCAGTGTCGGTGGTGGCCATGTACATCAATGTCAGCGGTGGCAGTAGCCATTAATGTCAGAGGTGGCAATATCCATCAAGGTCAGCGGCGGCAGTAAATATTACAGTCGTATATTGTATACACCGTCACAAACAACCAAGTCATACCTCTGAAAATAGATTTTCCAAAAAGCTCTTAAATATTAAATTTTACAGAGTACACGCATTTCCTCATCCCAATGAAACCAGAGCGAATTTTGTCCAATGAACAAGTACTGGACAGCTTAGTGGGATGCAGTACCGTAAAGAAGACCTGGGTTGAACTAATGACCAGGACCACATCGGAATGACCTTGCCTCGGTCAGAATTACCGTCCAGTAATTTCGCACAATGCCTTTGTTTATTTATACCGTACAGTACGGTAAAGAAAAAAATATATTACTATAATTATGTGCTTTTCCCGTAGTCTTAGGAAATTATGTTTTCACTTTTGTAGACAGATGAGCAGTACACAGTAGTCTAATATCTTTATTATGCACCCCATACACATGGTGTGGGCGGTAAACAAAGGATTACAGATGTACATAATGAGTCCAGGAACTGGGCCCCACAAATAGACAGCAGACCTTACGAGTCTTTAGCTTCAAGAACAAATAAATTTTAAGGACCTTTTACTGCCGATGAAACTTGAGCAGAAACTGTAAGGCCGGCTGATTTATTGAAGCATGTCTCTCTCACTCACTCTCTCTCACACACACACACACACACACACACACACACACACACACACACACACACACACACACACACACACACACACACACACACATTGATTTAAGATACGCATAGTACATTTGGCCATATTTTCATCAGTTTAAATATTTCTTTTTGTTGCAGCTTTCCAGTAAAATAAAGACAAACAATTTGGAAATTATTTCCTTCGTGTGAAAAAATACAACAATAAATTTGTCAAAAAAAAAAAAAAAAAAAATCCAGAAAGAGATGAACATAAAACATAACCTGTTACGAGGGCTGGATTAAGGAATAGTCTTAAGAGGCTGCAGCCCAGGGGACTCCGTCAGCTGGAGGGCTTCCAGAGGCTGCAGCCCAGGGGACTCCGTCAGCTGGAGGGCTTCCAGAGGCTGCAGCCCAGGGGACTCCGTCAGCTGGAGGGCTTCCAGAGGCTGCAGCCCAGGGCACTCCGTCAGCTGGAGGGCTTCCAGAGGCTGCAGCCCAGGGCACTCCGTCAGCTGGAGAGCTTCCAGAGGCTGCAGCCCAGGGCACTCCGTCAGCTGGAGGGCTTCCAGAGGCTGCAGCCCAGGGCACTCCGTCAGCTGGAGGGCTTCCAGGGGCTGCAGTCCAGGGCACTCCGTCAGCTGGAGGGCTTCCAGGGGCTGCAGTCCAGGGCACTCCGTCAGCTGGAGGGCTTCCAGGGGCTGCAGCCCAGGGCACTCCGTCAGCTGGAGGGCTTCCAGGGGCTGCAGTCCAGGGCACTCCGTCAGCTGGAGGGCTTCCAGAGGCTGCAGCCCAGGGGACTCCGTCAGCTGGAGGGCTTCCAGGGGCTGCAGTCCAGGGCACTCCGTCAGCTGGAGGGCTTCCAGGGGCTGCAGTCCAGGGCACTCCGTCAGCTGGAGGGCTTCCAGGGGCTGCAGCCCAGGGCACTCCGTCAGCTGGACTGCAGCCCAGTGGTGTTTTGAAGAAATTTGTTTCCAAGAAATTACACAGCACAAATGTTTGAATTTTAATTGTGGTTAACCTTGAAAAAATAAATTTAACATTAAACTTTTTATCTGTTGAAAATATCACTTGGGGCGTCACGGTGCCTGTAGCTACAAAATCTTAATCCGGTTCTGCCTATGACAGAGCAATATGTTCTTTTATAATTTAACTTAGTAACATGAAAACACGTACGAACATAAAGAACGAATACTGCAGTAGGCCTACTGACCCATGCGAAGCAGGTCCATGTCCCCCCTCCCGATTAGCCCAATGATCCACCTAGTCAGGTCATTCCACTTAAGGAAGGAGCAAGGCATCAGACCTAGTAGCACAAGCTAGTCAGGTCCAACTCACACCCACCCACACCCACTCGTGTATTTATCTAACTTATTTTTAAAAGTACACAATGTTTTAACTTCTATGACGGTACTCGGAAGTTTATTCCACTCATCCACAACTCTATTACCAAACCAGTGCTTTCCTATATCCTTCCTGAATCTCAATTTTTCCAACTTGAAACCATTCCTGCAGGTCCTGTCTTGGCCGGAAATTTTCAGAAGTCTATTTACATCCCCTTTATTTATTCCTGTTTTCCATTGATACACTTCAGTCATATCCCCCTTAATTCTACGCATTTCGAGAGAGTGCAGATTCAGGGCCCTCAGTCTGTCCTCATAGGGAAGATTTATGATACATGGGATCAACTTTATCATCCTCCTCTACGTTTTCCAGTGCATTTCTATTCATTCTGTAATACGGTGACCAGAGCTGTGCAGCATAATCTAAACGAGGCCTGACCAAGGGTATATATAGTTGAAGAACAACCTGAGGACTTCTATTATTTATACTTCAAGACATGAAGCCAAGGATTCTGTTAGCTTTATTGCGAACACTAATGCACTGTTGTCTTGGTTTTAGATTACTGCTAACCAGAACTCCTGAATCCGTTTTGCAATCAGTGGTATTAAGAACTACATTATTTAGTTTATATGTGGCATGGTTATTTGCCTGTCCAACATTAAGAACTTTGCATTTGTCTATATTAAACTGCATCTGCCACTTCTCCGACCATTGCATCAGTCTATTTAAATAATCCTGGAGTGCTCTAGTGTCCTCATTAGAATGTATTGGACGGCCTATTTTGGTGTCCTAAGCAAATTTTCTTATTTCGCTATTTATTCCCTCATCTATGTTGTTTTTGTAAATTGTGAACAACTGCGGGCCCAATACTGACCCCTGCGGAACACCGCTTGTGACGTGGCCCCATTCTGATTTCTCCCCATTTATGCAAACTCTCTGCTGCCTATTTGTCAGCCATGCCTCTGCCCAGGAAAAAATTTCTCCTATTCTGTGTGCCTTAAGTTTCCTCAATAGCCTCAGATGTGGAACTCTATTGAAAGCCTTACTGAAGTCCATATACACAATATCATATTTATTACCATGATCTACCTCCTCAAACACCTTAGTGAAGGAAGTTAGAAAATTCGTAAGACAGGAACGCCCCTTTGTAAACCGTGCTGAGATTCATTAATCAATTTATGCCTATCAAGATGGCTACGAACTGCTTCGGCAATTATTGATTCCATAAATTTTCCCACTATGAAGTTAAGGCTTATTGGTCTACAGTTCGAAGCTAAGGACCTTTCACCTGCCTTATAAATAGGTATTACATTTGCCATTTTCCCCTTATCAGGCACTATGCCAGTTTGTAGTGATGTGTTGAGAAGATGAGCCAAAGGTATGCTAAGTTCCTCTTTACATTCCTTTAACACCCTTGGAAACAGTTCATCAGGGCCTGGGAATTTGTTAGGTTTTAATTTCTCTATTTGTCTGAGGACCATGTCACTAGTTACCGCAATCGTGCATAATTTATTATCGTCCTGTTCTACATAATCTATTTCAGGAATTTCACTAGTATCTTCCTGGGTAGAAACTGATAGGAAGTAGTATTGAAAATTTCAAACATATCTGTGGAAAATACTGTATATATTTCCAGAAATTCAGTATTTATATGTAAATAGATGGCCATACTGTATTTAATAATATTTATATCATAGAAAACGGAAAGCCTGCGTCTGGGCAGACGAGATTCGCCACCTTGGTTTTGAATTGGATACAACGTTAGTGTAATGGGAAGGAATTTTCGTGCTCTAGAGGTTAAAATTGTGTTGACACCTCTCAAATAGGAGGCGAAATTGGTGGATGTGCATTCCTGCACAACTTGAGATATCAGATGACTGGACAAGACAGCTCCAGGAACCTCAGATAAGCTCTCTAGATTTGTGTGTAATTCTGGCCAGCATTATTTTCATAGATTTAGTTAGTGAGGTTTTCTGAGTATGATACACATTAATCTCCAGTCAAATTGGTGAGTGATATTAAGATATATTTTCCTTCTGTTATGTAATTGTGTATATATATAACCATTTATTATTTTTAATAAACAGTCCACAAATTTATATATTTACCAGTATTCCTGGTGTATGAATATTTCATTTAATTAATAGGTCCAGAGCAACTTGTGGTTATGACAGTGGTAGGTATCGAAGGGGGACATTTTTTGCGACCTAGGTGTCCCAAATTCCTACTTGTCTATGTAACATTGATAAATAATAATTATCTTTATCATTTATTGTTATGTACATAATTAGTTACATTCAGATAAATGTAATTTTCCACATTTAATTTGCCCGTTGGTCCTTCTTGAACCGGAGGTAATTAGTGAAGTCATTAATTAGTTAATTACTTAATTATATGTGAAATAACAGAAGGAGGTGGATGTTAAGTTCACAAATTTACTTAATGTGTAGTGGATTATGATAATTACAATATTAATTTTGATAAGCTAAGCTCAAGTCTGGCTAAGTTTATATTAATTTGTATAATACTAATTTGATAAGACAATTCTGGCCAAGATTTATATCAGTGTATGTGTAATTGATAAGCCATGTGTAGCTAATTATTAATGTGTATATTAATTTTGCTATGCCAAATTCTGGCAAGGATTTATATTTGTATAATATTAATTTGATAAGGCAATTTTGGCCAAGATTTATATCAGTGTATGTGTAATTGATAAGCCATGTGTAGCTAATTATTAATGTGTATATTAATTTTGCTATGCCAAATTCTGCAAGGATTTATTAATTTGTATAATATTAATTTTGATGAGCCAAGTTTGTATTAATGTTCATTTAAAATTTATATTATACATGTAATTGCTAAGCTCAAGTAGCTAGGATTTATTCAAAGGTAAGTTGTATCAGTGTTGTAAGTTGTAATCAATGTTATTAAGTTGAATTTAATACATTGCATTATGGCTGAAAATGAGGAAATTAATGTAGAAGACAAACATATGGAATATAGAGCAAAGAAAGCATCTCTGCAAGCTAGAAAAGGTCATGTAACAAAAGCATACAATAAATGTTTGGAATAAATGAATCAAGAAAATGTGAATACTGATGATTTCAAATTGTATTTAGATGCTTTAGGGAATAGATATGATTCATACAAATTATATTACAACAAATATGAAGGAGATTTGTTAGTAAACTGTGTAGATGAGACTGAAGTAGATCTCATAATTAATCAGTATTATGAATTAGAGGAAAAGATTCTTGTAAAAGTCAGGCCTTGAATAAATTAAAATGTGTAAACCAGGCAGTTAATCAGTCTGCTCCAACAAATAATATGTCTTTGCCAAAACTCCCAGAATTGTTTACCTGTATTTAATCCTTGTGAAAATTGGGAGGAATTTTGGTAAATTTTTAAAGCAGCTGTGCATGACAGGAGTGACCTAGCCTATGTAACTAAATTATTTTACCTCAAAGGACAGGTAAGAGGAGATGCTCACATACTCATACAAGCCTTTCCCAATGTAAATGACTCTTACAAGGAAGCAGTTGACTTGTTGAAGGTCACTTATGGTAATATAGAACAAAGGTTGGATCTAGTGAATATCATTAAAATCCCCAGATCACACTTACAAAGATTTACAGCAGTTTAGAGTTAAACTGGAGAGCACTCTCAAAACTTTAAGTAATAAATATAATCTGAAGGATTCAGACTGGTTATTGAGTGCCATGATACAGAATAAATTAAACTATAAAACACTTGAATGGCTCTCAAATATTACAAGGGTTATTTTGGTCTGGAGGAAATAAGACTAGGTCTACAAGAATTGATTGTGCAGTTGCTGACCAGCCAACTAACTCATTTTAAAGATGCAACACATGATAACTCTGAGGTATCTGCCAAGTTTCACAAAGGGAAAAATTATCCTAATGTTAATAATCAAAATTCATTTCCTAAAAGGAGTTACATAGGGGCATATCAAGGAGCAGGAATCAGAAATAATGATTCTCCACAAGGTAAGAAGAATAAGTACCCTCCTAAGAGTAGCCCAGTTAATAAGAAACCAGTCAAAGAAGAGGGAGATTGTCTTTTCTGCAAGGGTACTCATTTTTCTAAGAGTTGCAATGCATACAATTCATGGAATGATAAAGTTGAAAGATTGGAGGAACTTGACAGATGCATCAGGTGTTTGGGTAATCACACTGTAAAGGATTGTTATGCCAAATTAAACTTCTGTTATCAATGTCACAAAGGAAGACACCATATAGTCATGTGTAAAGGTCTATATGATAATGTTGATAATAATGATAATGTTGACAATCCTGACACAACAGTGGCTAATGTAAAAATTGCTGCTAATATTAATAATGCTGGTTTTGCTGAAGTAGCCTTACCTGTGTTACAGGTAAAAATTGATGATAAGAGACATAAATCTAAAAGTGTAAATGCATTATTGGACCAGGGATCCCAGCATACTTTCATAAAACGTAAATGTCTTGATAGTATGAAAGTACAGATGGGAGATCCCACAACTTTAAAATTATCTGGTTTTCTCTCAGATAAAAGAGCTCAACTGTATGACACTGTTCATGTAACTGTCAGGTTGGGCAATGAGAAAAAACGTGTTAATGCAGTAATTGTAGATAGACTTCCAGAGAAAATATCTACAGTAGGGATTAGTAAAGCTACAGAAAGACTCTCAATGTAAATTTAGCACCTTCTGGTGTAAGTGATGATTCTGTAGGCCCAATAAATATTTTGATAGGTAGTGACTATTATGCCTCCTTTGGCAAAGAAATGTGGTGTCACCCTTTTGAAGACTGTAGGAGGCCATGTAATGTATGGTAGGATTCCTCGTAATAATAATTCATGACTAGAGGAAACTACAAATACCATAACTGTGTGTCTTACTCATGAAATCGTACCCCAGTATAATTCTTCCATAGAGGATGGTGTTGAGCCAGTGCATAAATTCTGGGAATTAGACGGTATTGGAATAAATGTAAATGAAGAAAGTCCAGACGATTCTTTTACTCAGGAGCAATACCTGAGAGATGTAAAATTTGAATCTGGACAATACTGGGTGCGACTTCCGTGGAGACTGAACCATCCAGAATTGCCCACTAATTACAGAATGGCATATGGACAATTAAAGGCTCAGCTCCGCGAACTGAGTAAGACACCAGAATTGTTAACTGCCTATAATGATGTAATTGCTGACCAATTAATTAATAAATTTATAGAAGAGGTACCTCCTGAGCAAGCCAAAATTTATAAGAACATAAGAACATAAGAATGGAGGAAAACTGCAGAAGGCCTACTGGCCCATGCGAGGCAGGTCCTTATCAAAATGACTACTACCTAAAGCTTCCCTGGAAATAACTCCCGTACCCAATGACACCAATCAAACCCAGCCCCTCCCACTCATATATTTGTCCAGTCTCTTCTTAAAGCTACCCAAGGTCCTAGCCTCTATCACCCCACTGGGAAGACTGTTCCACGCATCTACAACTCTGTTAGAAAACCAGTACTTACCTATGTCCTTTCAAAATCTAAATTTATCCAACTTAAATCCATTATTCCTGGTTCTTACCTGGTTCGACACCCTCAGTACTTTATTAATATCTCCCTTGTTTATGCCCGTCATCCACTTATACACATCACGGAGTGAAGAAGGATTCTAAGACCACTCCTTTGAGGATTGTGTTGTAGTGCCAGGAGTAACAAAAACGTAACTAGTTTAAATGACTGTTTGATGACAGGTCCGTCGTTGACGGAAAAATTAGGAGATATCTTATTAAATTTCAGAGTGAAGCATTATGCCTTTACGGCTGACATAAGTAAAGCTTTCCTAAGAGTGGGTTTACAAGAGGCTGACCGGGATTGTACCCACTTCTTATGGCCTGAGAATCCTAGTGACCCACTTAGCACTCTGAAAACCTTTCACTTTAGGAGCGTATTATTTGGTGCTACATCCAGTCCGTTCCTACTTCAAGCGACGATAAATGAACACCTTAAACGTATGGGAAGTCCATTGAGTAAGGTAATGAGCAAACAATTTTATGTGGACAATTTCCTGGGTGTGACGTCCACTGAAGAGGAACTGTTAATGACTTATGGAGAGGATAATAAAATAATGCAAAGTGCCAATATGCCTCTGAGGGAATGGAATAGTAATTCGTCCAAATTAAAGGACAAAATAAGTAAAGATTACCCTGGAGATGAAGTGCCAAAATGTAGTAATGTGTTCCGATTAACTTGGGATACTGACAGAGATTTGTTAATGTTAAAACCTAATAATTACAGTATGGCCAATAAATTAACTAAGAGAATCTTTCTTGCTGAAGTTTCCAAATGTTTTGATCCACTAGGTTTAGTGTCACCCCTTACTATAAGAGGGAAATTATTAATTCAGGAAGCATGGAAACTTAAATGTGCTTGGGATGAAATTCTACCTGAGGAATTCATTAACAGGTAGGATGAATTAATTGGTGATTATGAGAAAATTCCAATGTTGGAGTTCCCACGCCAGGTGGCCAATCCAAATGGGAAAAATTTGGGATGAAATTCTACCTGAGGAATTCATTAACAGGTAGGATGAATTAATTGGTGATTATGAGAAAATTCCAATGTTGGAGTTCCCACGCCAGGTGGCCAATCCAAATGGGAAAAATGTACTCCACATTTTTTGTGATGCTTCAAAATTGGCATATGGAGCAGTTGCTTACCTTCAATGTAATTGTGTTATTTCTCTTGTTATGTCTAAGGCTAAAGTGTCTCCAATTAAATCACGTACCTTACCTCAGTTGGAATTAACAGCCATTTATGTAGGTGTCAAATTAGCTAATTATATAAGAAATAAGTTACAGGAGATAAATATTAGCGACACTGTAATTTGGTCTGATAATGAGGTATCCTTACAATGAATTCATAATGGAAACAGTAAAATTGTGTACTTACAAAACAGAGTCGCTGAAATTAATCAGATCCCTGAGAAGTATAATAGTTTGGGTCAGCATATGTTAACATTTAATCATATACCAGGTGAGGAGAAACCAGCTGATTTCTTGTCTCGAGGTTTATTTTATGCTAAATTTGTAAATGCTGTATCATGGTTTAAAGGACCGAGCAGGTTAGTAAATAAAGCAAATTGGCCTGTACAAAAGGCGTATATTGCTCCTGTTGAAATTACTGTGACCACCACTCCAATAGTTTGTCCTTTATCCATTGATATAAATAGGTATTCTTCTTTACCCAAACTGATCAATGTAACTAAGTTACATTGATCTTGAATATTGGATAAAGAGGGTACAGGAGGAAATCTATGGAAATGAGATTAAACTGATGATGGAAAGAAAAATTGTGAAAGGTTCTATACTAGAGAAACTGGGGCTGTATGTAGGGAACAATGTAATTAGGTGCAGAGGTAGGTTACAAAATGCTGAATTGGGTGATTATGCTAAACACCCTATCTTTTTGCCCAAAACTCATCTAACAAATTTGATTGTTTTAAATGCCCATAAAAATGTAATGCATGGTGGGGTACAAGGCACCTTAAATTGTATTAGGGAAACTTTCTGGATTCCACAAGGACGGCAAAGTGTAAAAAGGGTGATTAAATCTTGTGTAATATGTCGCCGTGTGGATGCCAGATCCTATATGTACCCAGGTCCTCCACCATTGCCAAAGGAGCGTGTACTATTAGTGAAACCATTTGATGTAACAGGTGTAGACTATAGTGGTCCAATAATTTTAACAGGTACGTCAAATGGTGTTCCACTGAAAGTGTATGTTTGTTTGTTCACCTGTACTGCTACTAGGGCAGTTCATTTAGAAGTGGCACAGGACTTGTCTGCAGAACAGTTTATACAGCTGTTTCGAAAATTTGCAGCTAGGAGATCCTGTCCGAGATTGATGATTTCGGATAATGCCACAAATATTGTAGCAGGTGCTCAACACTTGATAGAATTAAATAATAGTAACGATGTTCAATCTCTGTTAACCCAGCGAGGGTGTACCTGGAAATTTATTACTCCTAGAGCCCCTTGGCAGGGGGGGCTGTACGAAAGACTGATAGGCACAGTGAAGAGGTGTCTCCGCAAAGTACTACACTGGAAGAGAATTAATTTGGAAGAATTCCGTGCAGTGTTAGTGGAGGCAGAAAATTGTATAAATAATAGGCCTCTCTCGTACATGAGTGATACACCTGATGCAGATGTATTAACACCTTCTCACCTAATATGTGGAAGGAAATTGGAAGCTGTCCTTGTCTATAGAGATAATCCGGAAGAAAGTGATGAAGATTACAATGATGCGGCAGTGTGTAATAAATTTAAAATGTTAAAGTAATTGATCATTGGTCTAATGTGTGGCGTAAGGAATATCTTCTTACACTATGTGAACACTTTTATGGTGCGACAGAGGCAGTAAATCGACAGACCATTCAACCAGGTGACATTGTGTTAATTGACACTGAACAACATCGAACATTGTGGCATCTGGGCAAAGTATTGACATTGTACCCAGATGCACAAGGTGTTGTCAGGAATGTCAGTGTTGTGTCGTGGCCAGGAAAGTTTACGCACAATTAATAAATTGATTCCCTTGGAATTAGGTGTTCAATCAAACGTAAATGAAAATCTGAGGGAAAGTGACACGAGTGATATGGAAGATAACGCAGACCAAGTGATGCCGGAAGATGAAATCGTAGTAAGACATACTAGGAGAACAGCCACTCAAGCCAGAACTGGCTGGAATCGTCTCCTAAAGGAGTAATTTGAATCGTTTAGCAACGAACTCCGGCCGGCCGCAGTGTGGAAAATACTGAATATATTTTCCAGAAATTCAGTATTTATATGTAAATAGATGGCCATATTGTATTTAATAATTATGTCATAGAAAACGAAAAGCCTGCGTCTGGGCAGACGAGACTCGCCATCTTGGTTTTGAATTGGATACAACGTTAGTGTAATGGGAAGGAATTTTCGTGCTCTAGAGGTTAAAATTGTGTTGACACCTCTCAAATAGGAGGCGAAATTGGTGGATGTGTATTCCTGCATAACTTGAGATATCAGACAACTGGACAAGACAGCTCCAGGAACCTCAGATAAGTGGCTAACCCCGGAGGGTTAGCCACCCAGGATAACCCAAGAAAGTCAGTGCGTCATCGAGGACTATCTAACTTATTTCCATTGGAGTCCTTAATCTTGTCCCCCAAGATGCGACCCACACCAGTCGACTAACACCCAGGTACCTATTTGCTGCTAGGTGAACAGGACAACAGGTGTAAGGAAACGTGTCGAAATGTTTCCACCCGCCGGGAATCGAACCCGGGCCCTCCGTGTGTGAAGCAGGAGCTTTAGCCACCAGGCCACCGGGCCACTATCTATCTAGATTTGTGTGTAATTCTGGCCAGCATTATTTTCGTAGATTTAGTTAGAGTGAGGTTTTCTGAGTATGATGCACATTAATCTCCAGTCAAATTGGTGAGTGATATTAAGATATATTTTCCTTCCGTTATGTAATTGTGTATATATATATAACCATTTATTATTTTTAATATACAGTCCACAAATTTATATATTTACCAGTATTCCTGGTGTATGTATATTTCATTTAATTAATAGGTCCAGAGCAACTTGTGGTTATGACAGTGGTAGGTATCGAAGGGGGACATTTTTTGCGACCTAGGTGTCCCAAATTCCTACTTGTCTATGTAACATTGATAAATAATAATTATCTTTGTTATCATTTACTGTTATGTACATAATTAGTTACATTCAGGTATATGCAATTTTCTACAATATCCTTATCACTGTCAGCGATCTGATCAGAGTTACTTTTAAGTGAGCCTATCTAGTCCCTAATCTTACTTCTGTATACCTGAAATAACCCTTTTGGGTTAGTCTTCAAATCCCTTGTGACCTTAGCCTCATAATCCCTTTTTGCTTTTCTTATTCCTTTCATTTTTATTTCTCTCTTTAATTGGATATATTGATTTCTTAGCTGCCCATCCCTTCTCTTGATACGCCTCTATATGCCTCCTTTTTGACCAATGAGATGTTTTAATCTGTTCGTCCATTTGGGATCATTTGAATTCTTTTTATTATTTTATCTGAAAACATGCTTCAAAATATCTAATTTAAACAAATCGAAAAGTCATACTTCATTAATTTCATAAGTATAAACTAAAATTCTATCAGCAGCCTAACCTGTGTTGTATCTGAAAAAAAAACTGCTTTCAGAATATCAACGTACATTCCAAGTCTAAATTCATCTGAGATATCTTAAACGAAAATAAGTGCATTGTAAGCTCATTTGTGTGAGTATAAGT
>NC_091297.1:25077680-25140180 GCF_038502225.1 Cherax quadricarinatus
GGCCGCGTGCCCAGAATGCTGCAGGCATTTCCTATCTGGATCGCAACACTGAGTCTCTGAAAGAGGAAGCTGGTCGCCTTGTGGTCCTTGGTTTCTATGACGAGCTTTTCACCCAGCTCTTTGAGGAACTCTAGAGCACACTTGCCCCATGCTCCAAGGGTCTCCGACCCTATTGGAATGAAGTTATAGCAAGGGGGAAGGTCTTCATATTTTCGGATCTTCTGGGTCTCCCTGTGGCTGGCAGCTCCACACGCTTCCACTACGGAGTATGGCAAGTAGGTGTCTGCCAATGTGGCGGCACAGCTGTAGTCCCAGGCAATCTGCTTTCCATCCTTCGAGGGTAGCATAGTGGCTCCATCAGGACGCTTTTGACTTCCATCAGACCTCTGTACTTGGGGTTCCCGTTGAGCTGGGCAACGGGCTGTGGCGAGGCTTCTCTTTATGATGTCATTGACCTCCTCATGTCTGGCATACTTCCCTTCTGCTGTGTGACACACGAGACCATGAAGTCCGAATTGATCAGCTGTCGCCCTGCCGCAAATACACCTATGTTCGGTGAGGATGGGGGCGGCTAGGCGAAGAGCAACACCAATCCGAATGGCCTGTGGGTCGAGACGGGTGCCCAGGGAGGTATTGGGAACAGCTAACAGGCAATCTCCTGAGTGTGGTGCCTTCACTGCCAGGAGACGAGCTTTGTTCTTTCCTGAAGCATTGGAGAGCATTGTGTTGGCGATTTTTTTCATGATCGGTTTGTCCCAGTGGGACTGTTTGTGCTCTTTCGGAGGAGCTGGTCTACTGGAGGAGTCTGTAAGAGTGTCCCACTGAATCGCTGCTTCAGTAAACTTGGGGTCTTGAGCTCCTACCACGTCTCTCAAGCGTTCAGGAACTGTCTTCTTGACTAATGCACTGGAAGCCAAACGCGAAGACAGAATGCAGTGTGTATATATATGTCGTGTCGAATAGGCAGAACTTGCGATCTTGGCTTAAATAGCAACGCTCATCTTGCCATATAGGACAAGTGAAAATTTGTGAAACCATTCTGAACCTAACGAAAAAAATATATTTGATTGTGTTTATTTAGTACTAAATTACTGTAAACGTATTTAAAATATATTGAGTTGGGTTAGGCTAAAATAAATTGCTCTTGTTAAAATAAGGTTAGGTAAGTTTTCTAAGTTTCTTTTGGTGCAAAATTAAAATTTTTTACATTAACATTAATTAAAAAAATATATCTTTAAACGTATAAGAGAAAATTTCAGAAAAGACTTAACTTTAAATGAGTTCTTGCTAATTGACCAGTTTTACTTATTCGGCACGACATTATATATATATATATATATATATATATATATATATATATATATATATATATATGTGTGTGTGTGTGTGTAATGTCGTGCCTAATAGGTAAAACTGGCCAATTAGCAAGAACTCATTTAAAATTAAGTCATTTCTAAAATTTTCTATTATACGTTTAAAGATACATTTTTTTCATTAATGTTGATGCAAAAATTTATAATTTTGCACCAAAAGGAACTTAGAAAACTTACCTAACCTTATTATAACAAGAACAATTTATTTTAGCCTAACTCAGCTAAATATATTGTAGATTTGTTTACAATAATTTAATGCTAAACAAACACAGTGAAATATGTTTTTTTCGTTAGGTTCAGAATGATTTTGGCGAAATTATTGCATACACAAATTTTCACTTGTCCTATATGACAAGAAGAACGTTGCTGTTAAAGCCAAGATCGCAAATTTTGCCTATTCGGCACGACATATATATATATATATATATATATATATATATATATATATATATATATATATATATATATATATATATATACATATGCAATAAAATCAAAGTAAACATTTGATATCACAATATGCAGAAAAACCACTGTAAAAGAATAACGAAATTCCAAGCGCTTTCGTGACTTCTCACATTGTCATATATATATATATATATATATATATATATATATATATATATATATATATATATATATATATATAATGTGTGTGTGTGTGTGTAAATCATACCACGGGCGGGATTGAACCCGCGGTCAGAGTCTCAAAACTCCAGACCGTCGCGTTAGCCATTGGACCAGCTAGCCACAATAAGATTCGTCCAACTAGGTATATTTCTATACCATAGGAAGGTTAGCATAGGCACCACTGTGACCACAAATGCAAGTTTTTACAGACGAATCTCCAGCTAGCGTGGCCGTGACGAACTCTAGCTCAAGTCCCCTTAATGCCGTCAACATGACTCACGAAATCGTAATGACACGATTGCAAACAAACCAAACCATGATATGGTTTGTTTGCAATCGTGTCATTACGATTTCGTGAGTTATATATGTGTGTGTGTGTGTGTGTGTGTGTGTGTAATGTCAATTCTATGATTCATCTCATCTTTCATAGATCAGTCTGCTAACACGCCCACTCCTAAATATCTGAATACATTTCCCTCCTCCATACTCTCTCTCCAATCTGATATCCAATCTGTATTTACCTAATTGTTTTTTGTTATCCTCATCACTTTACTCTTTCCTAAATTCACTGTTAATTTTCCTCTTCTACATACCCTACCAAACTCATCCACCAACCTCTGCAACTTCTCTTTAGAATCTCCCAGAAGCAGTGTCATCAGCAAAGAACAACTGTGATAACTCCCACTTTGTGTTAGACTCCTCATCTTTTAACCCCACACAGCTTGCCAACACCCGAACATTCACTTTTCTTACAACCCCATCTATAAATATATTGAACAACCACGGTGACATCACACATTCTTGTCTAAGACCTACTTTCGGTGGGAAATAATTTCCCCTCTCTCCTTCATACTCTAACCTGATCCTCACTATCCTCGTGAAAACTCTTCACTGCTTTTAATAACCTACCTCCTATTCCTTATATTTGCAGCATTTATATGTTTAACAGTAAACACTTGGTCTACACACCACCTATCCTTCCTAAAGCTTCCTTGTTCATCTGCTATCCTGCTATTCTTTCAATAATATTTCAACTCGACCATACACTTTACCAGGTATTTTCAATATACTTATTTCCCCTGTAATTTTTGCACTCTGTTTTGTCCCCCTTGCCTTTAAACCAAGGAACTATGCATACTCTCTGCCAATCCCTAGGTATTTTTACCCTCTTCCATACATTTATTAAATAAAAGCACCAACCACTTCAAAACTACATCCCCACCTGCTTTTAACATTTCTGTTTTGATCCCATCAATCCCAGCTGCCTTACCCCTTACATTTTATATAGCTGCCTTACCCTTTACATTTTATATAGCTTAGAAATGAGGAGATACACTGCGATCATTGCGATGCGGGAGAGGCTTGACACCATGCAACCTACACTCTAAAAGTCGTCAATACTTCCCTGGGACACGTTTTGCAGTATTTACGTGTCTGTTCTGAAAGTAATAAACGCGGTGGGTGACGGCTCTAACAAACTGTTGTTCCAGTTGATGCTTCAGCAAACATTACTTCTCGAAAACGATGAGCGTGTGAGCGAGGGAGCATGCGAGTGAGCGCTCAAGTATTGTGTTGCAAATAATCGCATACATAACTGAAACTGTTTCGTGATGGCAGCTTTAATGATAGTAGAAGTAGTGTGGAGGACAAGGCTGTTCTTTGAATATTCGGTACGTCAAGTGAAACGAAATCGCTTGAGAGGCAAGACTTGCCAACAATTATGATGGAAAGTCACTATTTTCAGAGTAAACCTTTCTTCACATACCATGTTTCACTTAACGATTTGATAAAGATGTGTTTAGAGCGATACGTCATGAATAAATCTTTTCTCTGCACTTACTGTCTTTTCACCAAGAAAACTATACCATTTCTGCCCCGTACAGACGTAAGTTTTATACATGACTAACTGAAGATCTTGTAATCCCAACACACGATAAATGGGACTCGTAAAATACCCACAAGGTTTACATACCTTCGGAGTTATGGAGACAAAGGTGAGGCTACGTGCAAGATGTAATTCAAAACAGCAACTCGATTATCATGAAAAGTATTTGAAATTAAACAAGAATTTCTTGTATATTGATGGCGAAATGTTTCGTACTGAATATTTTCGAGTATATTATTTTATATTATTCTGGTTATGCGTTATACATTTTGATTGTTCTACAAAAGTATTATCACCCGTCTTCACGGTCATTTACCTTTATTTCATTTTAATTTATTTTAAGTTACTTTGGATTAGGATACATAAATTAAAAGTAAATAACGGAAATTTAATTAACCTCAAATAAGGAAATAAAAATATAAAAGGGCCGTAGTACCTTAGGCAACAACGGAGCTGAAAATGTCGAGGAACCGTTCTAACTGTTACTATTACTCTGCGTGCAAAAATGTGCTGAATATTCATACTTGAAGTAAGTGAATGAACGAGTGTAGGACTCATGCCGCACTGGTTTTAAGTATATTTTCGAACCACTACCACCAGGTAGTGGTTCGATGTTCTTGAAGGGCTCTTCATCCAATGAATTGGAGATTCCCTCTTGGATAAAACCTGATTATCTCCCATTTACCAGAGCGTTGTATAACCTCTAAGAGGCTAGCGTTTCCCAATGAAGATGATTTAGCTTTATTAATAGTTCATTCGTCTCCCTGGAACGGAGAGAAATTGCTCTGTTTCACCCCGGGCAGGAACCATTTTGTTACCCTTCAAGGAAGACGCTGGTGAAGGGCTAATGATCCAAAAAAATTGGGCTATCCTTTCCTTCCTTATATCAGTCTTGTTATCCTCCCATTCCCAAGGCGCTGTATCATCGTTTCGTTTTTCCGCTTTATTTATAACAGTAATCTCCATGGGGAAGTGGAAACAAATCCTTCCACCGTAAGTCATGCGTATCATAAGAGGCTACTAAAATGCCGGGAGCAAGGGGCTAGTAACCCCTTATCCTGTATAAATTTCTAAATGTAACAAGAAAAACTTTAAATTTTCTTTTTATGTCACTCTGCCTCAGTGAGAGACGGCTGGTACATAGGAAATAATAATAATAATAATAATAATAATAATAATAATAATAACAGTGATTATAATAATTTCATTATTTCGCTCAGCTGTGTACGTGTAATTTACGTACATGTCCACGGAATTGTGTGTCCTTGAAATACGTGTTCGTGGATTTGCTTTGTCGTAGGCGTTATCTCCAGTTTGAACATTGATTTGTTTCAGGAGGTATTTTTACGTAAATACACGTGTGTTAACTGGCAGATTCACGTGAAAACGACTTTTGTACTGGACGGTGTAAGAACGTGAATTTAGTGTAACATGTCAGAAAGTACATGAATATCAACGTATTTCTGTGCATTACGCGTAAATTTACTTGCGCATGGATATGTTTGTGGAGCATCATTCTTACATGTATTTACTCGTGCATTGGGTAGTGCATAAATAGGTGCATGTCCAGGTGGTTAATTATGTTCATGTGCAGCTGAAGATGTACATATACGTGTAAATATACTTGAAAATGTACGATTCGCGCTCATGTCCGGAAAGGATATCATTGTTGGATGGCCCAATATTTGGACTCGGGTGGGAAAAAAAAGTATACACTGCCTCTGTGATTTTTCAGAGGCATAGGATGTAACTTTGTTTACAGAATGAAGTGAAAATATTCATGGATGTTTTTTTTTCTTTTTGTGGTCGAATATTTCAGTACTGATGTGTCCCTGTCCTCACCTGTTTGTGGTTCCAGGGGTCAATACACAGCTTCTGACCCCGCCTCTTCTCTGGTCGCTACTAGATCAATTCTTTCCCCGCTCTATGAGCCTTGTTGTACCTCTTCTTAAAGCTATGTATGGATTCTGCCTCCACTACTTCACTCTCCAGATTGCTCCACTTTCTTACATCTCTAGTACCGAGCAAATACTTCCTGATATCCCTCTGGCTCATCTGAGTATTGAACTTTCAGTTGTGGACCCTTGCTCCTGTGTCCCATCTCTGAAACAATCTGTTCGTGTCCACCTTGTCAATTCTTCTCAGTATTTTATACGCCGTTATCATCATCTTCCTATCAGTCCTGTCCTCCAGTGTCATCAGGTTGAGTTTCCTTAACTTCTTCTCGTAGGACATACCCCCATAGCTACAGTAGTAGTCTCGTTGCAAACCTTTGGCCTTTCTCTAAATTCGTTATGTGCTTTACCAGGTTTGGGTTCCATACTTGTGAGGTTAAACTCCAGGAGCCAATTGTCGGACCCGGGTTACAACCTGTCCAGATCTCTTTGCAATCTTAACTAGTCTTTGTCCGCTTTGAATTCTCCGCATTAGCTTCGTTGTCTGCAGTCAAGGACACCCCTGAATCTATCCCTTCCGTCTCGTCTTTCACATCTACAAGAAACAGCACCGGCGCTAGGAATGACCCATTCGAAACCCCGCTAGGCACATACGCCCACTCTGATATCTCGTTACATATCATCGCTCGTTTCTTTCCTGTCAAGTATTCCCTGATCCATTGCAGTGCTTTTCCTGCTATACTTGCCTGCTCCTGTAGCCTTTGTATCAATCTCTTGTGTGACTACCCACCCATCTCTCTCTCTTGTCTTACTACAGTTACCTTGTCATAAAACTCTAGTAAATTCGTGACACAGAATTTCCCATTCCTGGAACCGTGCTGGTTATCGTGTATAAGCTCCGCCAGTCTTCTTATAATCACCATGACTTTACATACTGCAAATGTAAGTGACACTGGTCCGTAGTTTGGTGCTGCTTATCTGTTTCCTATCTTAAAAATTGGGACTACATTTGTTGTCTTCCATACCTCTAGTGGCTTCCTTTTTCAGTAGATTTGTTGAAGATTGTTGTTAGTAGCACACTGCCTCTGCTTCTTCTCTCAGTACCCATCGAAAGAAGTAGTCTGGGCCCACTGCCCTCGAGGTATCTAGTTTGCACAGCAGTTTCTCCTCCTCCTCGGTTGTGTATAGAGTGTCCAGTACTTTTTGGTGTTCCATACCACCTACAGGTTTGCTGGAAGCCTTTGTCTCCTTTGAGAATTCCTGGTCATTTCCTTCTAGCTTCCCTCCTTTCTTCCTCAACCTGATTACCTGGTCCTTGGCTCTTGATTTCCTCCCGATGTGACTGTATAACAGCTTTGGGTCAGATATGGCTTTCAATGCTATGTCATTCTCATACTTTACTTTACTTTTCCATGTTCTAGCGCATTTAGCTTTGGCCTCTCTATACCTTTAGGTGAGCCATGGTCTTCCCATTTTTTCTGTTACCCTTGTGTACAAACTTCTCGTCTATCTTTCTGCAATTTTTGGCCACGTGTTCCATCATTTTATTTACTGTCTTTCCCTCCAGTTCTTTTACTCACTGAACCTCTTGATACAGGAATTGCATCATGCCTGTGTTGTGTAGTTTCCTCTTTTGAAGTTTGGCTTCTCCCGTCTTCTTGTACTGCTTTATTCTCCACTGTTTTATTTGAAACTCAAGACCATGTGATCAAAAGTGCCGAGGGGCCTTTCATATGTAATATCTCAAATGTCGGAACTGCTCAAAGTGAATACTAGGTCCAGTCTTGCTGTTTCATTCTCTTCTCTCTCTCTCTGGGTGTGTCCCTAACATGTTGATGAATGATGCTTTTCAGTACTGCCTTTGACATCTTAGCCCCCCACTTTTCTGGTCCCCATATAGTTCCAGGTTTTCCAAATCGATCTCCCTGTGGTTGAAATCCCCAGTAACTAGTAACTTTGCCTTACCCAGTGGGGCCTTCTGACCACCTAAGCTATTGTTTACCATTGTTCTGTTCCTCTCATCATACTCTTGTTTTGGTCTCTTGCTATTCTTCAGCGGGCTGTACACCACTGCTACCACCACCTTGGTGCCCCCAAATCTGAAGAATTCTACTATGTATTTACCTACTTCCCCTATGTCCATACCATCCAGCTCCTCAAAATTCCATTGGTTTTTGATGAGCAGAGCAACTCCTTCCCTCTGTTCTCTTTGACTTTCTTCAGGATCTGATACCCAGCCAGGAAGATCACGTCTGTTATCCCAGTGAGTTTTGTTTATGTGATTGCTATGATGTTTGGGGATACCTTCATGATTCGTTTGTGTCGCACCTTCTTCTCTTCTTGCAGGTGGGGGAGGGGGTTGTTTGGGGTTGAGAGTGGGTGGCAAGGCACGATACTATGGGTGACTGCTGTGAAGTTGGAGTTTATATGTTGGAAGGGTGGAGTCCGTGGGCGTGGATTTTGGTTTGTTTTGGGATTTTGTGTTTGGGTGTGGTGACAGGTAGGGGTCGAGGATGTTCTGTGGGTGGTTGCATTTAGTGATCCTCCCAAGTCTGGACTTGCCTACCTGTCAATGCCTGCTTTGTCTCTCCTTCCTGTCCCTTGTGTCTTTGTATATTCTCTCTCTCTCTCTCTCTCTCTCTCTCTCTCTCTCTCTCTCTCTCTCTCTCTCTCTCTTGGCTTCTCCCAGTCTTTTCATGTTCTGCCGAGGTGGAGGTACACTCACTGCTATTTCTGTGAGTTCTTTAACCATGGTTTCTACTGCAAGATCCTGTTTCATACAATTTCTGTTATGACTGTCAATTTGACTGGGCGATTTTTCATCTCTAATATCCTCAGTTTTCTAAAAATTTGTGAGTTTGGTCATATCCTCTACTGTTTGTTTGATGATATTTTCAATTTATTTCATCGTCCCCTGTCATCTTACTTTGCATGTCCTCTGTTCAGCCTCCTGAAGCCCATGAATAATTGACCTTACCCTCTCATCTTCCCATTTTCTTTCCCTTTGCATCTTTGGGTCTGATTTAAGCCTCACCATTGTTGCTTCACTTAATATTTCCTTAACCTCTCAGTGGCCTGATAACACCTCGCTATCGACTGTTGTTCCTGTTCCTCGGCTCTGCATCCCACTTCATTGTTCCCAATTCTTACTCTCTTCAGCTATCCTCTCCACCATCGTGTGTGTACTCACCTATTTGTGGTTACAGGGGTCAATTCATAGCTCCTTGTCCCGCCCTTTCACTGATCACTACTGGGTCCTCTCGCTGTTCCATGAGCTTTATCATATCTCGTCTTGAAACTATGTATGGTTCCTGCCTCCATTACATCGCTTGCTAGACTATTCCACTTTCTGACAACTCATGACTAAAGAAATACTTCCTAGCATCTCTTTGACTCATCTGAGTCATCAACTTTCAATTGTGACCCCTTGTTTCTGTGTCCCATCTCTGGAACATCCTGTCTCTGCCCACACTCAATTCCTTGCAGTATTTTGTATGACATTGTCATGTCTCCCATAACCCTCTTGTCCTCCAGTATTGTCAGGCCAATTTCTTTTAACCTTTCTTCATAGGGCATTTTCCATAGCTCTGGAATTACTCTTGTTGCAAACCTTTGCACTTTCTCTAATTTTCTGGCGTGTTTGACCAGGTTTGGGTTCCAAACTGGTGCTGTATACTCTAGCATGGGCCTGACGTACACTGTGTACAGAGTCTTGAACGATTCCTTACTGAGGTATCGGAACACTATTCTCAGGTTTTCCATGAGTCCATATGCTGCAGCAGTTATCTGGTTGATGTGCGCCTCAGGAGATGTGATCGGCATTATACTCACCTGATCCCTTTCCATGAGTGAGGCTTGCAGTCTTTATCCACCTAGCCTGTACTCTGAAACCTTATTTGCCCTTCCCCTATCTTCATGACTTTGCATTTGGCGGGGTTAAATTCAGGGAGCCAGTTGCTGGATCAAGCTTGCAACCTGTCCAGGTTTCTTTGTAGTCCTGCCCGATCCTCATTCGATTTAATTCTCCTCATTTATTTCACGTCATCTGCAAACTGGGACACTTCTGAGTCTATACCTTCCGTCACGTCATTCACAGCACTGGTCTTAGGACTGAGCCCTGTGGAACCCCGCTCGTCTCAGGCGCCCACTCTGACACCTCGTCACGTACCATAACGTTATTGTTGTTGCTTCCCTGTCAGGTACTCCCTGATCCATTGCAGTGCTCTTCCTGTTATTGTGCCTGGTCCTCCAGCTTTTGTACTAATCTCTTGCAAGGAACTGTGTCGAAGGCCTTCTTGCAGTTCAAGAAAATAGTCTACCCACGCCCCTTTCTCGTGTCTTACTTCCGTTACGTTGCCATAAAACTCCAGTAGGTTTGTGATACAGGACGACTTTCCTTCCCTGGACCATGTACTCGCCTATTTGTACTCGCCTATTTGTGCTCGCCTATTTGTGCTTGCAGGGTCGACTCTTAGCTCCTGGCCCCGCCTCTTCACTGGTTGCTACTGGGTCCTCTCTCTCCCTGCTCTGTGTCCCTTCCCTGGAACATCCTGTCTTTGTCCACCTTGTCTATTCCGCGCAGTATTTTATATGTCGTTATCATGTCTTCCCTGACCCTCCTGTCCTCCAGTGTCGTCAGGCCGATTTCCCTTAACCTTTCTTCATAGGACGTTTCCCTTAGCTCTGGAACTAACCTTGTCGCAAACCTTTACACTTTCCCTAATTTCTTGACGTGCTTGATCAAGTGCGGGTTCCAAACAGGTGCTGCATACTCCAGTATGGGCCTGACGTACACGGTGTACAGTGTCTTGAACGATTCCTTACTAAGGTATCGGAACGCGTTTCTCAAGTTTGCCAGGCGCCCATATGCTGCAGCAGTTGTGTGTACTCACCTAGTTGAGGTTGCGGGGGTCGAGTCCGAGCTCCTGGCCCCGCCTCTTCACTGATCGCTACTAGGTCACTCTCCCTGAGCCGTGAGCTTTATCATACCTCTGCTTAAAGCTATGTATGGATCCTGCCTCCACTACATCGCTTCCCAAACTATTCCACTTACTGACTACTCTGTGGCTGAAGAAATACTTCCTAACATCCCTGTGATTCATCTGTGTCTTCAGCTTCCAACTGTGTCCCCTTGTTACTGTGTCCAATCTCTGGAACATCTTGTCTTTGTCCACCTTGTCAATTCCTCTCAGTATTTTGTATGTCGTTATCATGTCCCCCCTATCTCTCCTGTCCTCCAGTGTCGTCAGGTTGATTTCCCTTAACCTCTCCTCGTAGGACATACCTCTTAGCTCTGGGACTAGTCTTGTTGCAAACCTTTGCACTTTCTCTAGTTTCTTCACGTGCTTGGCTAGGTGTGGGTTCCAAACTGGTGCCGCATACTCCAATATGGGCCTAACATACACGGTGTACAGGGTCCTGAATGATTCCTTATTAAGATGTCGGAATGCTGTTCTGAGGTTTGCTAGGCGCCCATATGCTGCAGCAGTTATTTGGTTGATGTGCGCTTCAGGAGATGTGCCTGGTGTTATACTCACCCCAAGATCTTTTTCCTTGAGTGAGGTTTGTAGTCTCTGACCCCCTAGACTGTACTCCGTCTGCGGCCTTCTTTGCCCTTCCCCAATCTTCATGACTTTGCACTTGGTGGGGTTGAACTCCAGGAGCCAATTGCTGGACCAGGTCTGCAGCCTGTTCAGATCCCTTTGTAGTTCTGCCTGGTCTTCGATCGAGTGTATTCTTCTCATCAACTTCACGTCATCTGCAAACAGGGACACCTCAGAGTCTATTCCTTCCGTCATGTCGTTCACAAATACCAGAAACAGCACTGGTCCTAGGACTGACCCCTGCGGGACCCCGCTGGTCACAGGTGCCCACTCTGACACCTCGCCACGTACCATGACTCGCTGCTGTCTTCCTGACAAGTATTCCCTGATCCATTGTAGTGCCTTCCCTGTTATCCCTGCTTGGTCCTCCAGTTTTTGCACCAATCTCTTGTGTGGAACTGTGTCAAACGCCTTCTTGCAGTCCAAGAAAATGCAATCCACCTACCCCTCTCTCTCTTGTCTTACTGCTGTCACCATGTCATAGAACTCCAGTAGGTTTGTGACACAGGATTTCCCGTCCCTGAAACCATGTTGGCTGCTGTTGATGAGATCATTCCTTTCTAGGTGTTCCACCACTCTTCTCCTGATAATCTTCTCCATGATTTTGCATACTATACATGTCAGTGACACTGGTCTGTAGTTTAATGCTTCATGTCTGTCTCCTTTTTTAAAGATTGGGACTACATTTGCTGTCTTCCATGCCTCAGGCAATCTCCCTGTTTCGATAGATGTATTGAATATTGTTGTTAGGGGTACACATAGCGCCTCTGCTCCCTCTCTCAATACCCATGGGGAGATGTTATCTGGCCCCATTGCCTTTGAGGTATCTAGCTCACTCAGAAGCCTCTTCACTTCTTCCTCGGTTGTGTGCACTGTGTCCAGCACTTGGTGGTGTGCCCCACCTCTCCGTCTTTCTGGAGTCCCTTCTGTCTCCTCTGTGAACACTTCTTTGAATCTCTTGTTGAGTTCTTCACATACTTCACGGTCATTTCTTGTTGTCTCTCCTCCTTCCTTCCTTAGCCTGATTACCTGGTCCTTGACTGTTGTTTTCCTCCTGATGTGGCTGTACAACAGTTTCGGGTCAGATTTGGCTTTCGCTGCTATGTCATTTTCATATTGTCTTTGGGCCTCCCTTCTTATCTGTGCATATTCGTTTCTGGCTCTACGACTGTTCTCCTTATTCTCCTGGGTCCTTTGCCTTCTATATTTCTTCCATTCCCTAGCACACTTGGTTTTTGCCTCCCTGCACCTTTGGGTAAACCATGGGCTCATCCTGGCTTTTTCATTAATCCTGTTACCCTTGGGTACAAACCTCTCCTCAGCCTCCTTGCATTTTGTTGCTACATATTCCATCATCTCATTAACTGGCTTCCCTGCCAGTTCTCTGTCCCACTGAACCCCGTTCAGGTAGTTCCTCATTCCTGTGTAGTCCCCTTTCTTGTAGTTTGGCTTCATTCGTCCTGGCCTTCCTGCTTCTCCCTCCACTTGTAGCTCTACTGTGTATTCGAAGCTTAAAACCACATGGTCACTGGCCCCAAGGGGTCTTTCATATGTGATGTCCTCGATATCTGCACTACTGAAGGTGAATACTAAGTCCAGCCTTGCTGGTTCATCCTCTCCTCTCTCTCTTGTAGTGTCCCTTACGTGTTGGTACATGAAGTTCTCCAGTACCACCTCCATCATCTTAGCCCTCCATGTATCTTGGCCCCCATGTGGGTCCAAGTTCTCCCAATCGATCTCCTTGTGGTTAAAGTCACCCATGATCAGGAGCTTTGCCCTGTATGCATGAGCTCTTCTGGCCACTCTAGCCAGTGTGTCAACCATCGCTCTATTGCTCTCGTCGTACTCTTGCCTTGGCCTCCTGCTGTTCTGTGGTGGGTTATACATCACTGCTATTACCACCTTGGGACCTCCAGAGTGAAGTGTTCCCACTATGTAATCACTTTCTTCTCCGCTATCTCCTCTCTCCAGCTCATCAAAATTCCAGCGATTTTTGATCAGCAACGCCACTCCTCCACCCCCCCTGTTCCCTCTGTCTTTCCTCAGGATTTGGTATCCCGTTGGAAAGATGGCATCTGTTATCATACCTGTAAGCTTGGTTTCTGTGAGAGCTGTGATGTCCGGTGATGTGGTGATGTCCGGTGATGTCCGGTGTGTGTGTGTGTGTGTGTGTGTGTGTGTGTGTGTGTGTGTGTGTGTGTGTGTGTGTGTGTGTGTGATTTGCCTTTACCTTTATGTACTCAAAAGTACTTAATTAACATCAGCCACATTCTCCTGTCCCCCAACATACCTGCTGACGGGTGTGCATGTGGGATTATTCACAGAGGTGGCCTGCTTCAGTTGAAATTCAGCTTAAGGGTCTACTCCTTAACTTTCAGCCAACTTACGTAGTTGATGGCTGACCTCCTATCCTCTACCATCTTGATCCAAATGACGCACTGCTAAGAGTGGTAAAGAAAAGACTTACGTTGCAGAACAAGCTTTTATTGTGCAAATAAAAGCAACATACGGAGCGAAACATTGTCCTTTTTATCACTCTCGCATCTACTTCCTACCATATCTTCTAAGCTTGAACCCCTATATCACTACGTTTGCACTACAGTTACGCTCTAACATATTCGTGGCTATTCTGGGTGTGTAGGTTCCTTTAATGACCCCCTTGTTCTGGCTTATCTTATGGTAAATAATCTTTGTTTCTAAGTAACATGAATATCGTGACTATCTGCCCCATTGCATTCTTGAGATGCAACATTTAGCTCCTTTAGTTTTTCCTCTTAGTTCATATACTTCAGCTCCAGGACTAGTCTGTCTGCAACCAACGGATTTTTCTGTCTTGTATATGTAATTGATTGGTATTGACTCCACCGGTACAACATTACAGGGTAACGACCGGTACAATTGATAATGTTGTCAGAGAAAAACATGTCTGAATACTCACTGGTGCAGTATAAACCAGAAAACTTAGTGATGGCAAGAGTGATGAAAGTTGAGCAGGCCTATAATGTTTGTTTCTGAAGGCTGTTCTCGAAGATTTGGCTAATGTATGTCCTGCGTAGGATATTGAAGGGAATCTTAGAGCAAGAAGGTTGCGTATAGATTGACTGAAAAAAGATCATGGGGTGTTCATCAGCCATGAAATACTTACCGTTGGCCAGGGCCACACTAGAGACGAGTATGGCAGTTGTGGCGACAAGAGAGAGTGAGAATGGGGTGACGCAGCCGCTGATGGTCATGCCTTCACACCTGCTGAAGTCTTGGAAGATCTCTGGAAAAGAGAAGTATGCGCTTCAGTGTTCGACTGAAATGACGATGAGAGAAATATCAGATGAGAGAGTACTGGTAGGATGGCGATGAAGATGACGATCGTATTATGATGCTGAAGATGATTATAATAATGATGGCAGTGATTATTATTGTAATGGTTATTGTGATGATGGACAGATTGATGAACGGGAGTAATAATAAAATTAATGTGAACTCGCAATAGAGAAATTATAAGGAGTGAGTCAGGTAACAACCGTAATGACTCCAGATACACTCTTGCAAAATGTTTGTTTTTTACCTCCCTAAGAGCGAGAAATATAAAAAAATCTGGGACTTTGCCTAACTTCATTAACTCCAGAAAAGTCTTTTTTTTTTTTTTTTTTTTTTTTTTTTTTTTTTTTTTTTCATATGCTGTGAAACAAGCCGATCACACAAACTTAAATCCCTGCACACACACACTCATTGTTGCATTAACCCTTTGCCAGGGTTACATATATTTGGTAGCTTTGTATCATTCTCGTTCTCCTTCACTCTCTTTAAAGTGGTTCGCTTGATGTCGATAAAGGGCTCTTGATCTAGGAAACCGGGGCTTTCTTCACCTTATAATCAAACCTGATTACCTTCCATTCCTCGGGCGTTGTTTGGCTCCTACTACTGCCCTATGAATTTAATATTACTAACAAACAACTTCAGCATACCTTTATTTCTTAAGCATCCTAACAGAACCAAACAGGAATAGTACAGAAAGTGAAATCAAGAGCTGCTACAGTGACATTCTGTCTCCACTTTAATTTCTTATTTCGTATCAGACATAAAGAGGAATATAAACCATAACACCGACTCATCCATTGCAACTGCTGCTAGAATTCGTATGTGTATGGCATCCATAGAAGACACAGCGAGCCTCCAGGCTGATGTAATTAAGTCTTCCAGTGAGCTATTGACAGCACTGTGAAGTTCATTGATGGAAAATTGATGAGAGATCCTTTCCTTTTGGTGGAGGGATTACGGTGTTCTCTTGCATGAAAGTACGGGTGGGCTTCGACTCCCTCAGGATGCCTTGGCATGAGAAAGCCTAACTGAACTCTGCACTTTGGGCTTGCTGTGCACTGTGATCGGTAAATTAATTATTACCTCTTGCGCGGAAGTTCAGCAGATCACTAGTCACTGAGCCTGATCATGTGTGAAGAAATAGGAAATTACGGTGATTACTAAAATTGAATAGATAATCCTCCAACTCATACTGTTAACAACCCTTGATCATTTCAGAACTCTCCTCGGAATTACTGGCATCGTTTTCAAACACACTTTTGTTGCATGACTCCGGTACATACGTTCACCCTGACCTGTTTGGTAACCATGACCATCGACAAGTTTTGACCATGCTCTCGGCTTCTTCCTGGACGCAGCGTTGATTTAAGGATCGTTTGATCATCACAGGGCAAACACGGATGGTAGGTTGAAGGCATCACAGCTTAAAGCAGCCTCCGGGTATTTCCTGTTACTAGGGCTGTACTAAGGGAGTCTTAGTGATCATACTTCGAGATCTTGTCTATGAACAGTCATACATACGTACTCAAGACACGGTAACGAATCTGTGAAATGAAATGAAAGTGAAAATTAACTGGTTGGAGCCTAAGTGCCGGTACCTCGGGCATTGGAAGTGGATACTAACAGCAGTTATTTAAGCGGACAAAAGTAAAATCACAAATTCAGGGAATTAGTGGAATAACAGGCAGAGTGAAGGATTATCTTGTAGTGATAAACTTTGATATGTGAGTTTAGACATCTCCACAATACGACAACCAAGGTAGTATTGCTTTAAGATGGCCACATGCTCTATTATGCAGTGACGAAGTCCAAAGATATGATACTCAACTAATGTCGGTTAATGGGGTTAGTTTACCTTTTCTTTTATATATACTTGGCTTTTAGCTAGCTATGAGACATTATTGTCTCCACAGCTCTGTGAGCCAGGCAACAGACAATGCAGCCTAGGAAGGTTAGGTAGGTATTTTGTTAAACCTGGAATAAAGCCGCTGTCTGGCTCTTATAGCAACACAAGCAGTTAGTGAAGGATTTTACAGGTAAATAAAAAATCTACAAATATTACTGTACATAGCAGTAGATAACGATGGGGAAGAAGGTGAGCAACATTATAAAGATATATAGTCATAGTCACAAAGGCAGGGTTATGGCAAAGCTGGGCGCTAAGATAAACAACTTTGGAGCACACTCGTCAGGCAGCTCATTCACAAACACATACACGCACGAGTGTATACACACACACACACACACACACACACACACACACACACACACACACACCACACACACAACACACACACACACGCAACACACACACACACACACACACACACACACACACACACACTCGTGGAGGAGTCACGCGGTTTGAGCTCGTGTTTTAGTGTAATTTCTGACTGTGCCGTAAGGAATAGAGTGTGGGATATAGGTGTGTGCACGCATAAGAGTACATATAATCACTTAAGCCCCGAAAAAAGGAAATATAAGTGATCACAGAAAAGAAAACAAAGAAAATCAGTGGCTGAGTGTTATTGGGGGCCGTTGGAAGGGTGAACGGTTGTGTCAGGCCTAAATAGTGTTGCCATAATAACGCAGTGGGGTATTTGAAGAATAAGTGCGACTCAAGACCAGGGAGATAAGAGATATGTATAGATGTGTCAGTAAATACAGTGAGTGAGTGAAAAAATTAGAAGAGGTAGAGACTATAGTGCATACAGGAAGTTAGTGGAAAAATTACCGAGAAGCATCAAACTTCTTCAACTTCTGGGACAGGACAGACCAGCAACGTTACTCCACTGCCAGCCGCAAGTAATATTCACCTAGTTTGAGTTGCATGGGGTCAATAGTACCTGTCTCTAGCTGGAATTGGGGGTCACTCTCCTCGAGCTATCAGAATTAGAATAAGCAGCATTTACTGGTATTCAATAAAATTTAGAGGTAGCGGCATGTAGGCGAAGCCTAGTGTATTTATTTTTGAACGTAATTTTAAACGAATAAGAGTACAGTGGGAACCAAGAGATTGGGTACATATACAGTACATATGTAGTACATACGTGGGAAATAAGGACTATTTACATAAACATATCCACACACACTTGGTGAGAACAACTCTGCTGTTAGGCAATTGAATAGCTGTAGCACACACACACACACACACACACACACACACACACACAAACACAAACACACATATATACAGGATTTCACACCTTCCTGTGAAGTGACACTATAACCCTTTCCCCCCATTTCTCTCCTCTCTCTCTCTCTCTCTCTCTCTCTCTCTCTCTCTCTCTCTCTCTCTCTCTCTCTATCTCTCCCTTTCTCTCATCCTCTCTCTCTTCCTCTCTCTCTTCCTCTCACTTTCTCTCTCTTCCTCTCTCTCCCTCTCCCTCTCTCTCTTCCTCTTCTTTTCTCTCTCTCCTCCCTTGTCACTCCCTCCTCTCTCTCACTCTCTCCCCTTTTTCTTTTTTTTTCTTTCTCTCTTTCACTAAAGAAAAAAAACAAAAATGGTTGGGACTCGCAGGAATCAGGGATCAGATGACAATGGTACTGGTAGGGAGGAATGGATGGAGGAACAGTGGAAAAGGATAGAGCAAGAATGGGAGAGAAAATTAGGAGAGCTTTCTGAAAAAATGGAGAAAGAGCTCTCTGTGAAATGGGAAAAGAGGTTGGAGAAGGAGACGAAGAATTGGGAGGCACAAGTCGAAACTGCAGTAGCCAGGGTAAAGGTTCTAGAATTTGAGGTAAACAGGCTGAAGCAAGTCTCAGGGGTAGTAACCAGATAAGACATACCATACGAAGCTGAGAGGCTGAACAGGAAGGAAGGAGATTTGAATTATGCTAAGGTCATATCAGCCTGCAAAGAAGGGCCAGGGAGTGAAAGGGAAGAGCAGATGGGTGGAGATGGAGAGGGAGATAGGTTGAATGCTGAGGCACAACCATGCTACCAAGAGCCAATGGAAAAATCAAGGGAGAAAATGACCACATACAGACAGGAACCAGAGTCACAGAGGGAGAGGCAATGAGAGGAGGAAAGGGCAAAATCAGTGATTATCCATGGGCTTTGGGAGAGAGAGGAAAGGACACACACACTGAAAGACGGCAGGAAGAAAGAAAGGAGATTGAGAAAATCATCACGGAAATAGGGGGAGAAGACATGGATGAGATTGTAAATTTTCAGAGAATAGGGGGGTACTTGAAGGGGAGAAACCGACCGATCAAGCTGATTCTCAGGACAGAAGCAGTGCGGAACAGGATCCTCCAAGAGAAACCACGGTTGAAAAGCTCGGAAGAGTACAAGAAGGTGTTCCTAGACAGAGACAGAACACGAACAGAGAGACAGCAACTGAGGGAGAGGACAAAAAAGGGAAGGGAGCTAGGAAAGGAGACAAGGATGGAACCAGCAGAGGTCAGTCAGAGCAGAACAGAGCAGCAAGGGCAAGCACACACACAACTATCCTCAGAACCCCACAACCTATCACACCATCCCAACACACAATACAATCCATACCCACAGCTTCCACCCAACCCCCAACCATAGAATCCCACAGTATGCTACCAGGTCTCCCACCCCCACAGGCCCCCCAAACCACAGTGTTGGAAAGGAAACTGAAGGTATGGTACACAAACGCTGATGGAAAAACAAACAAGTGGGAGGAGTGGCACGAAAGAGTCAAAGAGGCATCACCAGATATCATAGCGATCACAGAAACCAAGCTTACAGGTATGATAACAGATGCCATCTTTCCAGCGGGATACCAGATCCTGAGAAAAGACAGAAGGAACAAGGGGGGGGTGGAGGAGCGGCATTGCTGATCAAACACCGATGGAATTTTGATGAGCTGGAGAGAGGAGACAGCGGAGAAGAAAGTGATTACATAGCGGGAACGCTTCACTCTGGTGGTCCCAAGGTGATAATTGCAGTGATGTATAACCCACCACAGAACAGCAGGAGGCCAAGGCAAGAGTATGACGAGAGCAATAGAGCGATGGTTGACACACTGGCTGCAGTGGCCAGAAGAGCTCATGCATGCAGGGCAAAGCTACTGATCATGGGTGACTTTAACCACAAGGAGATCGACTGGGAGAACTTGGAGCCACATGGGGGCCAAGATACATGGAGGGCTAAGATGATGGAGGTGGTATTGGAAAACTTCATGTACCAACACGTAAGGGACACTACAAGAGAGAGAGGAGAGGATGAACCAGCAAGACTGGACTTAGTATTCACCTTGAGTAGTGTAGATATTGAGGACATCACATATGAAAGACCCCTTGGGGCCAGCGATCATGTGGTTTTGAGCTTCGAATACACAGAGCTACAAGTGGAGGGGGAAGCAGGAAGGCCAGGAAAAATGAAACCAAACTACAGGAAAGGGGACTACACAGGAATGAGGAACTTCCTGAATGAGGTTCAGTGGGACAGAGAACTGGCAGGGAAGCCAGTTAATGAGATGATGGAATATGTACCAACAATGTGCAAGGAGGCTGAGGAGAGGTTTATACCCAAGGGTAACAGGAATAATGAAAAAGCCAGGATGAGCCCATGGTTCACCCAAAGATGCAAGGAGGCAAAAACCAAGTGTGCTAGGGAAAGGAAGAAATATAGAAGGCAAAGGACCCAGGAGAATAAGGAGAGCAGTCGTAGAGCCAGAAACGAATATGCACAGATAAGAAGGGAGGCCCAACGTCAATATGAAAACGACATAGCAGCAAAAGCCAAATCTGACCCAAAGCTGTTATACAGCCACATCAGGAAGAAAACAACCGTCAAGGACCAGGTAATCAGGCTAAGGAAGGAAGGAGGAGAGACAACAAGAAATGACCGTGAAGTATGTGAGGAACTCAAGAGATTCAAAGAAGTGTTCACAGAGGAGACAGAAGGGGCTCCAGAAAGACGGAGAGGTGGGGTACACCACCATGTGCTGGACACAGTACACACAACCGAGGAAGAAGTGAAGAGGCTTCTGAGTGAGCTAGATACCTCAAAGGCAATGGGGCCAGATAACATCTCTCCATGGGTCCTGAGAGAGGGAGCAGAGGCGCTATGTGTACCCCTAACAATATTCAATACATCTATCGAAACAGGGAGATTGCCTGAGGCATGGAAGACAGCAAATGTGGTCCCAATCTTTAAAAAAGGAGACAGACATGATGCACTAAACTACAGACCAGTGTCACTGACATGTATAGCATGCAAAATCATGGAAAAGATTGTCAGGAGAAGAATGGTGGAACATCTAGAAAGGAATGATCTCATCACCAGCAGACAACATGGTTTCAGAGACGGGAAATCCTGTGTCACAAACCTACTGGAGTTCTATGACATGGTGACAGCAGTAAGACAAGAGAGAGAGGGGTCGGTGGATTGCATTTTCTTGGACTGCAAGAAGGCGCTTGACACAGTACCACACAAGAGATTAGTGCAAAAACTGGAGGACCAAGCAGGGATAACAGGGAAGGCACTGCAATGGATCAGGGAATACTTGTCAGGAAGACAGCAGCGAGTAATGGTACGTGGCGAGGTGTCAGAGTGGGCACCTGTGACCAGTGGGGTCCCACATGGGTCAGTCCTAGGACCAGTGCTGTTTCTGGTATTTGTGAACGACATGACGGAAGGAATAAACTCCGAGGTGTCCCTGTTTGCAGATGACGTGAAGTTGATGAGAAGAGTTCAGTCGAGCGAAGACCAGGCAGAACTACAAAGGGATCTGGATAGGCTGCAGACCTGGTCCAGCAACTGGCTCCTGGAGTTCAATCCCACCAAGTGCAAAGTCATGAGGATTGGGGAAGGGCAAAGAAGACCGCAGACGGAGTACAGTCTAGGGGGCCAGAGACTACAAACATCACTCAAGGAAAAAGATCTTGGGGTGAGTATAACACCAGGCACATCTCCTGAAGCGCAAATCGACCAAATAACTGCTGCAGCATATGGGCGCCTGGCAAACCTCAGAACAGCATTCCGACATCTTAATAAGGAATCGTTCAGGACCCTGTACACCGTGTACGTTAGGCCCATATTGGAGTATGCGGCACCAGTTTGGAACCCACACCTAGCCAAGCATGTAAAGAAACTAGAGAAAGTGCAAAGGTTTGCAACAAGACTGGTCCCAGAGTTAAGAGGTATGTCCTATGAGGAGAGGTTAAGGGAAATCAACCTGGCGACACTGGAGTACAGGAGAGATAGGGGGGACATGATAACGACTTACAAAATACTGAGAGGAATTGACAAGGTTGACAAAGACAGGATGTTCCAGAGACTGGACACAGCAACACGGGGACACAGTTGGAAGCTGAAAACACAGATGAATCAAAGGGATGTTAGGAAGTATTTCTTCAGCCACAGAGTAGTCAGGAAGTGGAATAGTTTGAGAAGCGATGTAGTGGAGGCAGGATCCATACATAGCTTTAAGCAGAGGTACGATAAAGCTCATGGTTCAGGGAGAGTGACCTAGTAGCGACCAGTGAAGAGGCGGGGCCAGGAGCTTGGACTCGACCCCCACAACCTCAACTAGGTGAGTACAACTAGGTGAGTACACACACACACACACACACACAAATAGCATACACACTACAATACCTAACCCATTAAATAAAAAAAATTATGGCTCAGAGAGGAAGTTGAAGGCTGACGGGATCAGAGGAAGATGGTCCTGGAAAGGAAGGATGGATGGACGAGTAATGTAAAAAGATTTAGCAAGAGTGGGAGAACAAACTAGGTGAGCTTCCTGTGAAAATGGAGCAAAAGATGGAGGTAGAGAAGAAGAAATGGGAGTTGCAAGCTGAAGCTGCAGAAGCCAGGATACAGGCCCTAGAATGTGAGGAATATGTGCAGAAGCACATTACAGGGCTATTGCCCAGAGGAGACATGGCAACCTAAGCAGGTACACTCCTACTGAACGAAGAGCCTAACAAAAAGGAGATAAGACTTAAGATAAGGCCGTATCAGTCCAAAGCAAGGCCGGGAAATGAAGGGGAGAGCTGTTGGGAGCAGGGATAACAGTAAATGAGGGGGAGAAGGTAGAGAAGGTAACAGGTCTCATGCAGAGGCACGACCATGACACCAAGAGTTAAGGAAGACGATGACTGTGTACATATGGGACCTAAAGACATAGAGGGAAAGGTAATCGGAGGAGGAGAGGGAGAAGTCAGTGTTTATTCATGAGCTCCAGGAGAGCAAAGGGAGAACACACAGTAAAAGGCAGCAGAAAGAAAAATAGGAGATTGAAAACATCGAAGTAATAGGCGAGGAGGACATAACTTAGTAAATTTTCAGAGAACAGGCGGGTACCCGAAAGGGAGAAATCGGCCGGTCAAACTGATTTTCAAGACAGAAACAGTGTGGAACAAGATCCTGCAAGAGAAACCACGGATGAAGGAATCATCAACACACAAGAGGGTGTTCCTAGACTGCAACAGAACAAGAACAGAACGACAGTAGCTGAGGGAGAGGACACAGAAACGAAAGGGGTTAGGAAGAGAGACAAAGACAGTCAGCAGAGGGCAACCAGAGCAGTTCAGAGCAACAAGTGCAACCACACACAGAACTACCCTGAGAACCCCACAGCCAAACACGCTATCCCAACACAAACCACGACAGTTCAAATTTACCGCCCCCACCCCACACTATGCTGTAGGATCCCATGGCACACTGCCAGATCCAACACCCCCACAGATCCCCCAAAACAGTGTTGGAGAGGAAACTGAAGGTATGGTACACCAACGCTGATGGAATAGAATAAGGACAGAATCAAAGAGGCATCACCAGACATCATAGAAACTAAGCTAACAGGAATGATAACAGATGCTATCTTTTCAATGGGATATCAGATCCCGAGGAAAGACAGAGGGAACATAGAGGGTGGAGGAGTGGTGCTGCTCATCAAAAACCAATGGGATTTTGATGAGCTGGAGAGAGGAGACAGAGGAGAAGCAAGAGACTACATAATAGGAACACCTAAGTCTGGATGTCCCAAGGTGCTAATTGCAGTTATGTATAACCAACCCCATAACAGCAGGAGGCCAAGGCAAGAGTGTGATGAGAGTAACAGAGCAATGGTTGACACTCTGGCTGAAATGGCCTCATCCCAACATGTCATTCTTCAGGTCACCATGCGTCTCACACCTCACTCCCCGCCTACATATAATGTCTTTCTACCTCTGTATGTTAGAAGTGATCAAGGTCCTGGGACCGAAACGTTTCCTAAAAAAATATGCCATGGTGTTTGCTTACGTGTCTTTCAAAACCAACTTGTCGGTATTTATTACCAAGGTTTATACCATCCTGATAGATATTAAATAAATGATTTAGAAATCCAAACAGACAAGCTGATAAATGAAAAACTTATCTGTATCGGACTGAAGAAGCCATTGGCTGGCGAAATATTTCACAATAAAGAAACCTAAATGTTGCACAAGAGCCTCATTAATCAACTTGTCGGTTTTCTAAACTAGTAGCATTCTCCTCTGCAATATACGCTATGGGTCAATGCAGGTGAGATTAAGACCAATAATACTCTCTCATCCTTCTTTTTTTTCTGATGTTTCCTTTCCCCACTTCTCACAGTTACAAAAAAGTTTTGTACAAGAATGGTATACAGTACCGAGAGGATGAAAATTAGACACATGTGCAACATCTGGGTTTCCTTATTGTAGACGTTTCGCCAACCAGTGGCTATATCAATATAAATTCAAGGACATAATTGGATTACAATAGAACTGTATACAAAAGATGGGGGTAATCAGTCCCTCAGTCTTGGAATTGGTGAAGATCATCATGCTCTTCTCTGTATCGGAGTCATGAAGAGTCTGAAGACTAAGACTACGGTGCTCTTCACCATCTCCAAGGCTGAGGGACTGATTACATCATTTTTGTATATATTTCAACTGTCTTCCAGTTATGTTCTTGAATTTGTGTTGATAAAGCCACTGGATGGGTATACGTCTACAATAAAGAATCCATATGTTACAAATGTGTCTAATTATCACAAACTTTTGTCTCACAAGAGAATAAGATTTTGTTCCCTATTAAACGTGTCAGGGTGTAAAGAAAAGAAAATCCGGTAGGAACTAAGGAGGAAGCGAGTGTGAGCCAGAAAGTTAATTAAAAGCATTACTTAACCTTCAACGCTGTACTCCAGCCAGCAAATTTTGCACTGTTTATTATTATATAAATATAGAAGCACTGAACTTCTAATGATCTAAGCACATCAACTTCAGACTGAGGGACTGATTACCTCATTCTCCTGATCTTCCACCGTTCTTTTCTGTATTGGACTGAAGAGGCCACGATAAAGATTCCAAATTGTTGCACAAGTGTCTCATTCTTCAATATCTGAGTAAAGTGTAACAGAGTGATGCTAGAAACTCAATGATATAAAAAATTCCTTGGATCAACTCCTGCGTGAGACCTTCTATACTACTACCGAGTAGCGTCATTGAAGCTAAAACGTTGTGTAGTTTTAAAAATAGGTTATACAAATACATGAGTGGGTGTGGGTGGGTGTGAATTGGACTTGACTCGCTTGGACCAGTGGGTTTGATGCAATACTCCTTCTTAAAGTATATGTGACTTGGACCTGACTAGATTAGGCCAGTGGGTGACTTGGATCTGCACATGAACAAGTAGACCTGCTGCAATTCTTATGTTCGTAAGACAGTAAATTAATTTCGTCCTTATTCTTTGTATAAGGTATTATCATGAATATCAAGGCACCACATTCCACGTGTAACTTTTCTACAAAGTGAGGAAAAAAAAAACGAAAAATAATTCTTTCAATTTCCGAAGTGTAGAGTCATCCGCTAAGGGTCGCTGATTTAGGTGTCTGTCAAAATAGAGTTTCATGCAGCAGTATAATGCTATATAATTTTGCCATCAGACCCACTGTGTGCCGGAGTGTTTGGCAGGCACTTAGGTGAAGAAAACACTTCCACGCCAGCACGCACAGGTGGACGTGCACACGCACAAGTGGACGTGTACACTCTGGCGCGCATCTCTCTCTCTTTCTCTCTCTCTCTCTCTCTCTCTCTCTCTCTCTCTCTCTCTCTCTCTCTCTCTCTCTCTCTCTCTCTCTCTCTCTATTTTTATTTATACATTGGTATTATAAGGTTGGGTTACGAGTCTGTACCTAAATTTCAAGCTAAGAGTTGTTACCTTCCTCAGTTCATTTGAAAGCCTTATTCTTTTTTTTTTGAGATATACAAATAGGAATATTTGTATATTTCATTTAATCAACTGATTTTATTTCATTGATGTCATTATGCTGTGTGAATAATGTTCAAAACTCGGGTTATTCTAGGAATGAATGATCTCAAATGAAGTGAAGTTCTTGAGAAAGGTACAACCAATGTGTAGTTGTCTTTCGCTGCCCGTCTTGCTGTGTAGAAGCCCTTCAGTGTTGAAGGCTCTGCTGAAATGACAGTTGTCCAGCCCGGGTCCAGACGAGAAATGATTCATCTTGTTCTGTTTTCTATTCTATCAAGAAGTTTTAGGTATGACGAGAAGTAGGCAATCCAAGAAAGTGGAACATACTCAAGGTGTGATCACACTTGGGCCTTTTACAGATCCTTGCAGCCTCTTACTGTCGAGCAGCTGCGAGATACGCCTAACTGCTGTAACTTTCCTATCTGCCTTGTTGGCGAGATTTATTACGTGGTTTTTTCATAATCAAATTTCATCACAAGGATGTCAGCTAAATCGACAGGTTCCAACACTCTCCCATTATTTCTTACCCCTGGTCCAGCATTACCATCATGGTGCCAAGAGATTATCATTTGTGTTTTCTAAGAAACAAATGTAAATTGTCATCGTCTTCCCCAGGCTGATATAGCTGTGACTTAGTAACGACCAGTGAAGAGGCGGTGCCAGGAGCTATGACTCAACCCCTGCAACGACATATAGGTGAGTACATATTGGTGAGTACAATTCCACACACGCACACTCATTATCCTTTACATCGTAAACAAAGAGATAAGCTAGTTGACTTACTCCCCAAAGCCTGAGAAAGCCACCCCATACAAAGCAGCCATTCTCCCTTTGATGAGGTAATTTCTCAAGCAGGTATGACGGAGATATAGCAGCGTCACAAAGAGAGGTGTTAAGCTGCTTTGGGAGGAAGGGAAGAGACGAGAGGAAGATCTGCATGGGATGCAGGTGGGCTCTGCGTCTGCTGGACCTCGGATTTCTCTCCTCTCTTTTCTCTCCCTCCCTCTCTCTCTCTCTCTCTCTCTCTCTCTCTCTCTCTCTCTCTCTCTCTCTCTCTCTCTCTCTCTCTCTCTCTCTCTCTCTCTCTCTCTCTCTCTCTCTCTCGTTTTACCCTTAACTTTAAAAAAAATATTTATTGTCATGTTCGGCCTTGGAATGATTAATTATAGATATCGTAATCACCTTGGTAATAGTAAATACTTTTATGAAACAACAGAGTACCTCGTAGATGATGAGACAACAGAGCAGACGAGACATCAGAACTATTGGTTCACAATGAAAAGAACCCGGGTTAAAACCTGGGCGGGGCGAGATATATTGGCAAACCTCGATCACATAGTAGCAATTAGATGCTAAGGAGTAAAAGATTGCTTTTTTGCGTCGCATGTTTGAAGGATCAAAATACCCACATGAAAGTAAATAACACTGCCTCGCTTTCCTGGATTTTCTTGGGTTATTAGCCCTCCAAATAAAGTCTTCAATTAAAAAACAAAAATTAGCCCAGTGAAGGTTTCAGAAAATAAGCTGCTTTGAATAAGGAAGTGTGAACTGTGTTACGCTGGACCACCCGAGTGTGTCAGCTAGGCCAACGAGGGGTGCAGGTTCGAATGAGACAGCAGGCTATGAGGTGCCTGCACCTCACCAGGGAAAATTAGAGGGGAGGGAAGTGAAGTTGAAAGTGACTTCATTTGGTTCGTCCTTTTCATGACGCACCACGCACACAAACCTGGTTGTTGTGAAGGGAAAATTCACTCTATTAGAATTATAAGGAAGACTTAGGGAGACAGTGATAAAGTGAGCACACTGAATATATCTACACAACAAGAAGACCTTCAACATGGCACACACAGAAAATTTATACACGAGCTATGAAAAATTTAATTCCCTGGAAATGTAAGCAACAGACACTAAAGAACGGTGGTGAGAGATGAAACATATGTATGAGTGTGCTGCTACACGCGGTCCGTCCTAGCATTCATACTGGTCCAGATTTATGTAAATACCTTCCACGGATGCTCAGAATCATACACGACAATGTTCGCAGACGACACAAAGCTATCGGGCTGTCAGAAACTATATGGTGACTTTGACCAGCTAATGTATTACTCGCAAATATAGCTACTTGATTCCAACAAAAATTTATAGGTACCTGGTGAGAATGCTAGATCATATAAAACGTACCAAATTGGAAAAGAGCTCATTATCACTGAGCGTTTTATATGGAAACAGATATTGTTCAAAACACTTTTTGGATTTATTTGGTAAGTGTTGTTTTATCTGTTCCCATTGTGTAGCGTTCATACATAGTGTATGATGTTTTCATTTAAGATTAAAGGTAGAGAACATTATTAAAATATTAATGTAAAGTAAAAGGACATAAGTACAGCTAATGTGACATTTTTATTGTAGCAACGTTTCGCTCTCCAGGAGCATTGTCAAGCCGTTACGTAACGGCTTGACAAAGCTCCTGGAGAGCGAAACGTTGCCACAATAAAAATGTCACAATAGTTGCACTTGTGTCCTTTTACTTTACATATTGTCGGTAATTCTACCAACTTTATTAAAATATTAATACAAGCAGTTGTGGAGATACTTAGCTGTCATTTTGTACGAAATATTTCATATGCTTACTTTTCATTAAGTTTTGATTCGATAAATAGTAATGACATAATTACAAAGAGCTCACTGAATGGAAGGTTCGCATAGCAAGACAATAGTGAAACCAGCAGGCTAATGTGTTGTCGACTGACTCATGCCGGCCCTATAAGATTTATCCATCAACGTATATTTTGGTACGCTATTGGATGGTTAGCACGTGTCCCTCTGTAACCACAATGCAGGTTTTTTGTCTGACGAATCTCTCGCTATTAAGATGAATCTTATTAGGCTGCAAGATCCAGTGGGTCCACTGGCCTGCTGGTTTTAAGATTGGCTTCGAACGGATTCACGCACTTCATGTACTGAAGTGAGTGTACCTCGACTGTGATAAAACACGATAAAAAAAATGGAGCAACTGAAAGTAAGGGTAAATAGACACCAGAGAAGGGAAAGAGGGCAAACGTCGACAGACAGGAAGACTTAGTCTCGGGGAGAACACAAAACGCAAATGTTCACAGAACTCTCTCAATCTCTAACACATAACAAACACAATAACCAGAAACAAGCCACACTCCATAGCCTCCAATTCGCCCCCTCCCCATCCCTCGTCAAAAATACCACCGTTACAGCTGCCTTCCATAATACCTCGCTCTGCCTTTTACACCACTAGTTTGCACCAACCTTTCCCACCTCCTAGAATACAGAACTGGAAAGGAAGGTGAAGGTATGGTTTACAAACGCAGAAGGAATAAGAAAAAAGAGTGAGTAGTGCTAAAACGAATCACTGACGCATCCCCAGATATCATGGAAAGAAAGTTCATGAGGATAACAGATGTGGTATTTCCAAATGTATATCAGATCCTGAGGAAAGACAGAGACAGAGGAGGAGTTGCACTACTCATCAAAAACCAAAGGAATTTTGAAAAGATGGAAGGAATGGACAGAGGAGAAGCAGATGACTTTATAGTACGAATACTTCAGACTGGGGTTCTAGACGTGATGATAACAGTGGTATAACACACCACTGACCAGCAAGAGACCAAGACAAGAGTACATTGAGAGCAATAGAACAATGGTGGATATACTAGCCGAGGTGTGGAGGGCTAAGAAGCTGGAGACAAGTTTTGGAATACTCTATGAACCAACGTGTTAGTGATACAACCAAAGAGAGAAAGATGATGTACCAGCAAGGCAGGACCTCATATAAACCTTAGTGCTAGTGATCACATAATTCTGAGTTTCGAATGCCTTGTAGAGTGGAGAGTGAAGTAGTACGAGAAGGGACTACACAGGTAAGAGGCAATTCCTGCATGAGGTACAGTTGGAAAGAGAATAGGGGAAAAAACGGTAAATGAAATGATGGAACAAGTGACCATAAAGTACACGGAGGGGGGGAAGTTCATCTAAGGGGCAAAAGAAAAAAATGGAAAGACCAGAGTGAGCCCATGGTTTACCTGAAGTTTAAAGAGGCCAAAGCCAAGAATGCTAAAGCATGGAAAAGAAGTATAAAACGCAAAGGACTAAAGAAAAGGAGGAGCTGAGCAGAAGCAGAAACGAATATGCATGGATAAGCAGAGAGGCCCAGAGGCAGTACGAAAATGACATAGCATCAAAGGCGAAATCTGACGCAAAGTTGCTATACAGTCACATCAAGAGGAAAACAACAGTCAAGAACCGGGTAATAAAGCTGAGGAAGGAAGGTGGTGGCATCAGAGAGAGGGACCAAGACATATGTGAAGAGCTCAGAATAAGATTTGGAGAACTTTCACAGTGGAGGCAGAAAAGATTCCGGCAAACAGAAGCGTTAGGGTGCAACAACAGGTACACTGCACATGACCAAGGAAGAGGTGAAGAAACTGCTAGGTGAACTAGATACCTTGAGGGCGGTGGGCCCAGATGACATCTCTCCATGAGTCCTGAGGGAGGGCGCAGAGGCACTTTATGCCGCTACCAGTATCTTCAATAAATCTATCGAAACATGATACCTACCTGAGGTGTGGAAGACAGTAAATGTAGTCCCAATTTTTATTAAAGGAGACAGACATACATCATTAAACTATAGACACAGTTGTTAGGAAGTGGAACAGACTGGAAAGTGATGTAGTGGAGGCAGGATCCATACAAAGCTTCAAGCAGAGGCATGATGACACTCATGGAGCAGGAAGAGTGACCTAGTAGCGACCAGTGAAGAGGCGGGGCCAAGAGCTGTGAATCGACCCCTGCAACCACAACTAGGTGAGTACAGCAATTGCAACAACGTCGGGTCTGCACTCATAAAAGAACAAAACTGCGTAATAATCTCACTAGATTCACGCGATACCAAATAGAACAACTGGAAAAAGATGTAAAAATGAACATCTTTCTTGTTTTAGTGTGTGTGTGTGTGTGTGTGTGTGTGTGTGTGTGTGTGTATGTGTGTGTGTACTCACCAAATTGTACTCACCTAATTGTGGTTCCAGGGGTCAATACACAGCTCCTGGCCCCGCCTCTTCACTGATCGCTACTAGGTCCTCTCTCTGCTTCCAGAGCTTTGTCATACCTCGTCTTAAAGCTATGTATGGTTCCTGCCTCCACTACATCACTTGTTAGGATATTCCACTTCCTGATGACTCTATGACTGAAGAAATACTTCCTATCATCCCTATAACTCGTCTGAGTCTTCAGCTTCCAATTGTGACCCCTCGTTTCTGTGTCCCCTCTCTGGAACAACCCGTCTCTGTCTACCCTATCTATTCTATGCAGTATTTTGTATGTCGTTATCATGTCTCCCCTGACCTGCCTGTCCTCCAATGTCGTCAGTCCGATTTCCCTCAACCTTTCATCGCAGGACATTCCCCTGAGCTCCAGAGCTAGCCTTGTTGCAAACCTTTGCACTTTCTCTAATTTCTTGACGTGCTTGACAAGGTGTGGGTTCCAAACTGGTGCTACATACTCCAGTATGGACCTGACGTACACAGTGTACAGTGTCTTGAACGATTCCTTACTAAGGTATCGGAACTCTATTCTCAGGTTTGTCAGGCGCCCATATGCTGCAGCAGTTATCTGGTTGATGTGTGCCTCCGGAGACGTGTTCGGTGTTATGGTCACCCAAAGATCTTTCTCCTTGAGTGAGGTTTGCAGCCTTTGTCCACCTAGCCTATACTCTGTCTGCGGTCTTCTTTGCCCTTCCCCAATCTTCATGACTTTGCATTTGGCAAGGTTGAATTCGAGAAGCCAGTTGCTGGACCACGTGTCCAGCCTGTCCAGGTCTCTTTGTAGTCCTGCCTGGTCCTCATCCGATTTAATCCTTCTCCTTAGCTTCACATCATCTGCAAACAGGGACACTTCAGAGTCTATCCCTTCCAACATATCATTCACATATATAAAAAATAGCACTGGTCCTAGGACTGACCCTTGTGGGACCCCGCTCGTCACAGGCGCCCACTGTGGTACCTCATCACGTACTATGACTCACTGTTGCCTCCCTGTCAGGTATTCTCTGATCCATTGCAGTACCCTTCCTGTTATACACGCCTGATCCTCCAGCTTCTACACTAATCTCCTGTGAGGAACTGTGTCGAAGGTCTTCCTGCAGTATAGGAAAATGCAATCAACTCGCCACTCTCTCTCCTGTCTTACTTCTGTTACCTTGTCATAAAACTCCAGAAAGTTTGTGACACAGGATTTGCCTTCCATGAATCCATGCTATTTGTTGTTTATAATCTTGTTTCGTTCCAGGTGCTCCACCACTCTCCTCCTGATAATCTTTCTATATGAGTTTGCATACTATACACGTCAGAGACACTGGTCTGTAGTTGAGTGCCTCGTTTCTGTCTCCTTTCTTAAAAATGGGGACTGCATTTGCCGTCTTCCATACCTCAGGTAGTTGCCCAGTTTCAAGGGATGTATTGAAGATTGTGGTTAGTGGTACGCACAGTGCCTCTGCTCCTTCTCTAAGGACCCACAGGGAGATGTCCGGACCCCTCGCCTTTGAGGTGTCGAGGTCACTTAGCAGCTTCTGCACCTCTTCCTCCGTTGTTTATGTCATCCAGCACCTGTTGGTATATTCCCTGTTGGTGTCTTCTCAGAGCCATTCCTGTATCTACTGTAAATACTTCCTTAAATATCATGTTGAGCTCCTCACATACCTCGTGATCATTTCTTGTGAGTTCCCCACCTTCTTTCCTCAGCCTGATCATCTGGTCTTTGACTGTTGTCTTCCTCCTGATGTTGCTGTACAGCAGTTTCTTGTTAGACTTGACTTTCGATGCTATGTTATTTTCATACTGTCGCTGGGCCTCCCTCCTTACCTGTGCATACTCGTTCCTGGCTCTTCGACTAATCTCCTTATTTTCCTGTGTTCTTCTTCTGTACTTTTTCCATTCTCTATTGCACTTGATTTTTGCCTCCTTACACCGTCGGGTAAACCAGGGGCTCGTTCTGGTCTTCCCTTTTTTTCTGTTGCCCTTGGGAACAAACCTTTCCTCTGCCTCATTGCATTATGTTGTTACGTATTTCATCATTTCATTTACCGACTTTCCTACCAGCTCTCTGTCCCACTGAACCTCTTGCAGGAAGTTCCTCAAACCTATGTAGTCCCCCCGTTTATAATTTGGCTTTTCCCAGTCAACTCGTGTGCGTGTGTGCGTGTGTGTGCGTGTGTGTGCGTGTGTGTGCGCGCGTGTGTGTGCGTGTGCGTGTGTGTGTGTGTGTGTGTGTGTGTGTGTGTGCGTGCGTGCGTGCGTGCGTAAGTGTATATATGTATGTGTGTGTATGTATGCATGTGTGTGTATGTATGTGTGTGTGTATATGTATGTGTGTGTGTATGCATGTGGGTATGTGTGTGTTACCATTTTGTCCTAGGCACATGTCGATTAGACACTAGGCCTGGTGTGTGTGTGTGTGTGTGTGTGTGTGTGTACTCACCTATTTGTACTCACCTATTTGTGGTTGCAGGGGTCGAGTCACAGCTCCTGGCCCCGCCTCTTCGCTGAATGCTACTAGGTCCTCTCTCTCTCTGCCCCATGAGCTCTATCATACCTCGCCTTAAAACTATGTATGGTTCCTGCCTCCACTACATCACTTTCTAGGCTATTCCATGGCCTGACTACTCTATGACTGAAGAAATACTTCCTAACATCCCTTTGATTCATCTGAGTCTTCAACTTCCAATTGTGACCTCTTGTGTCTGTGTCCCATCTCTGGAACATCCCGTCTTTGTCCACCTCGTCTATTCCGCGCAGTATTTTATATGTCGTTATCATGTCTCCCCTGACCCTCCTGGCCTCCAGTGTCGTCAGGCCGATTTCCCTCAACCTTTCTTCATAGGACAATCCCCGTAGCTCTGGGACTAGTCTTGTTGCAAACCTTTGCACTTTCTCTAATTTCTTGACGTGCTTGACTAGGTGTGGATTCCAAACTGGTGCTGCATACTCCAGTATGGGCCTGACGTAAATGGTGTACAGAGTCTTGAACGACTCCTTACTGAGGTATCGGAATGCTATCCGTAGGTTTGCCAGGCGCCCGTATGCTGCAGCAGTTATCTGATTGATGTGCGCCTCAGGAGATATGCTCGGTGTTATACTCACCCCCAGATCTTTTTCCTTGAGTGAGGTTTGCAGTCTTTGGCCATCTAAACTATATTGTGTCTGCGGTCTTCTTTGCCCTTCCCCAATCTTCATGACTTTGCATTTGGCAGGGTTAAATTCAAGGAGCCAGTTGCTGGACCAGGCTTGTAGCCTGTCCAGGTCTCTTTGTAGTCCTGCCTGATCCTCGTCCGATTCGATTCTTCTCATTACCTTCACATCGTCTGCAAACAAGGACACTTCTGAGTCTATCCCTTCCGTTATGTCGTTCACGTATACCAAGAACAGCACAGGTCCTAGGACTGACCCCCGTGGAACCCCGCTTGTCACAGGCGCCCACTCTGACACCTCGTCGCGTACCATGAGTCGTTGTTGCCTCCCTGTCAGATATTCTCTGATCCATTGCAGTGCCTTTCCTGTTATGTGTGCCTGGTCCTCTAGCTTTTGCAGTAACCTCTTGTGAGGAACTGTGTCGAAGGCCTTCTTGCAGTCCAAAAATACGCAGTCGATCCACCCCTCTCTCTCTTGTCTTACTTCTTTCACCTTGTCATAAAACTCTAGTAGGTTTGTGACACAGGATTTTCCTTCCCTGAAACCGTGCTGGTTGTCAATTATACACTTGTTTCTTTCCAGGTGCCCCACCACTCTCCTCCTGATGATCTTCTCCATGACCTTGCATACTATACACGTTAGTGATACAGGTCTGTAGTTTAGTGCCTCATGTCTGTCTCCCTTTTTAAAAATTGGGACTACATTTGCCATTTTCCATACCTCAGGGAGTTGCCCAGTTTCAAATGATGTGTTGAAGATCTTTGTTAATGGCTCACACAATATCTCTGCTGTGTGTGTGTGCGTGCGTGCGTGTGTGTGTGTGTGTGTGTGTGTGTGTGTGTGTGTGTGTGTGTGTGTGTGTGTGTGTGTGTGTGTGTGTGTGTGTGTATCTGTAAACATCCATGTGTACATATTCACACACAATTATATATGCATCAGTATACATCTGCTCACTCATTCGTAGAAAAAAATATTTATGTAAATATATAAATATACATACGCATTATTTTTTTCACGTGCATTCGGTAGAGGTGGCTGGGGTTATGGAATGCGGGAATACCTTTCTCTAATCGCGCAGAGACCAAAATACATATAATTTCATCTTGATTCACACCTCATACTGTCAGCTCCACAGATATTTTAGGTTGCTTGGTCAACACACAACGATGGTATATAAATATATCAAGAGGTGAAAGAGTTCGCGCACCCTCGGTATGACTATATATATACTATATATACATATATGTATACATACATACATATATATACATATATATATATATATATATATATATATATATATATATTTATACATATAATATATATATATATATATATATATATATATATATATGTGTGTGTGTGTGTGCGCGTGCGCATGAACTCACCTAGTTGTACTCACCTAGTTGAGGTAGCGGGGGTCGAGTCCGAGCTCCTGGCCCCGCCTCTTCACTGATCGCTACTAGGTCACTCTTCCTGAACCGTGAGCTTTATGACTTAAGAAATCGTAATGACACGATTGCAAATAAACCATACCCCTGCTTAAAGCTATGTATGGATCCTGCCTCCACTACATCGCTTCCCAAACTATTCCACTTACTGACTACTCTCTGGCTGAAGAAATACTTCCTAACATCCCTGTGATTCATCTGTGTCTTCAACTTCCAACTGTGTCCCCTTGTTACTGTGTCCAATCTCTGGAACATCCTGTCTTTGTCCACCTTGTCAATTCCTCTCAGTATTTTGTATGTCGTTATCATGTCCCCCCTATCTCTCCTGTCCTCCAGTGTCGTCAGGTTGATTTCCCTTAACCTCTCCTCGTAGGACATACCTCTTAGCTCTGGGACTAGTCTTGTTGCAAACCTTTGCACTTTCTCTAGTTTCTTTACGTGCTTGGCTAGGTGTGGGTTCCAAACTGGTGCCGCATACTCCAATATGGGCCTAACGTACACGGTGTACAGGGTCCTGAACGATTCCTTATTAAGATGTCGGAATGCTGTTCTGAGGTTTGCTAGGCGCCCATACGTTGCAGCAGTTATTAGGTTGATGTGCGCTTCAGGAGATGTGCCTGGTGTTATACTCGCCCCAAGATCTTTTTCCTTGAGTGAGGTTTGTAGTCTCTGGCCCCCTAGACTGTACTCCGTCTGCGGTCTTCTTTGCCCTTCTCCAATCTTCATGACTTTGCACTTGGTGGGATTGAACTCCAGGAGCCAATTGCTGGACCAGGTCTGCAGCCTGTCCAGATCCCTTTGTAGTTCTGCCTGGTCTTCGATCGAGTGAATTCTTCTCATCAGCTTCACGTCATTTGCAAACAGGGACACCTCAGATTCTATTCCTTCCGTCATGTCGTTCACAAATACCAGAAACAGCACTGGTCCTAGGACTGGCCCCTGTGTGTGTGTGTGTGTGTGTGTGTGTGTGTGTGTGTGTGTGTGTGTGTGTTGGGGGGGAGGCTGTTTCTTCATGTGCTGTATCTCTACCACATTTTGGGCGACCTTGGTTTTTGCTTAATTGTAGGGGCCGCTCATCACCGGTCTTCCACAATTCCTTTATTATATTGGTAAGCTCTAAACCCGAAGGGGTTATATAGTGCATGAAGAAGTGGGGAGATTAAGGTGTTATACGATGGAGAGGAAGGTAGCTCCAGTTCTTTGGACAAAAAGCCCTACACTATCATCAAGGCTATTTCCTGAAAGGTCCAGTCCTGTACAGTGCTACTTTGCTTGACCTTTCTGTTAACTAAATTGAATAAAATAATGGTATGCAATATAGACAAGTTGATAAACAAAACACATGTGCAAGAGTTTGCTGTCTTTATTCTGCAACTGTTGCATATGTGCCTTATTTATCAACTTATTGGTACTGCATGCCATTATAACATTCACTCTGTAAGACACTGCAGCACAACGGTATTTTGGTACAGAAGACATCTTCGACAACTTTATTGCCTGGACACTAGTAGTGAGTGAGAAAAGTTAGATATAAATGGGACGTACCCAGTAGGCTTGCTACAGTCTCTCAGTTACTACATTCTTCTGCTAATGTGCTCCGCCTCTTCTGCGCCTCACCTTAGGCAGTACATAAGTCTGCATTCTGATGCTTCAGCTTCACATTGTTCCAGACTATGGAGTAAAACTATTCTCCAGGTTGAGTGACTAACTCAAAAGTACGTCTTCCACTGTAATTGACTGATTACATCGTCTCTAATCCACTACATATGCTGCCTCCTCTGTGTTAGACTGAAGTTGCCTACTGTGTAGGCGAAACTTTTCGGAATTAAGATGCCTAAGTGTTGCACATATGTCTTACTAATCAATAACTATATTGTTGAGTTATGTTCCCCAAGGAAGTGAATCTTGTACTTCTTATGGCCTGTGGAGATGTATTTAACTGGCGCGTCATAATGCAGCGAAGACGAAAAAAGTGAAATTTTGAACAAATGGTTTAGAAAACTGATAGGTTGATTAATAAGACACTTGCACGAGTGTTGCACAACTGTCTTATTTATCAAAAGTCAAATTGCTCTTGCTGGAACATTCACGACTACTAAATTGATAACGGAAATTAGACCATATTCCGTTCTCTCCTGGACTGCCATCAGCTTAGAAAATTCGACAGAAAAAACACGGACCACTTTGTAAGAATATTTCTCTCTAACAGCAGTATTATTAAAATAATAAATCAAGACGTGTTGGACACCAGTCGGAATAAAACACTGATTTGTGAAATAAGACTGAGGAAACATTTCGTCACGAATCGCTTCTTCAGTCTTATAAAAGGTTGTCAGTGGTAAAACTTTCCTCTATAAATTACCATAAAACTGTGAATGTGTTTTGTTTTAGAACATTATGTATATAAATTTCAGGCACAGGTTTTCCTTGCTTTTTTTTTCATATTTTTCCCTTCCCATTATATCGTCAAGTGCTACTAACAACACCCGCCACATAAAGTACAATTGGCTGTCTTATCACTATTCTCTGTCCTGCACTTAATTCAGATTTTATCTCCTTCTCTTTCTCGCTCGCAACTTGATAATGATCTAGAACGAACCGATATATCTAGTTTCTAATTGCAGTTTGGGTGTTAGCTGCTAACTAGGAAAATATTCGCGCAACAAAAAGCGAATGTCGAGATGAAAATATTCGTCACGAGCAAAAAAAAAAAAAAAAAAAAAAAAAAAAAAATTGTACGTCGTGTTGTACTCAGAATGGAGTGAAAGCCTTTGTTTAAGTACGTTTTCGAGTGTGACTCAATAAGACACTTCATCAAGTAATAAGCTAATAACTAAGACATCCTATTCACCTTCCTGATTTTTAGGCAGTTTAGCAAGAAAATCAAGATGAAATTATGACAACCAAAATTAAGCTATAAATGTGTGCACCTATATGGGATTCAGAAAGTGTATTTTGAGACATCTTAAAGGAAGAAATTCTGAATTAACCCAGGAAGGCTAACTCAAGAGTTAGTAAGTAAAAATAACCCAAGTAGTGTGGCTTTTCTTTTTTTTTTCAAGTATGTGACCATAGATCTTTCCCTAGATATCTACTGTCAGGTGAGCAGAGAAAGTGGGTATTAGGAGACATGTTCGTAGATCTGACGTTGTCCAGAATTGAAAACAAATCATCTCTTTTGCAAACTGAACGATTTACCACGAGGCTTCCAGTGCAAGGAAGCTGTGTGGAGCATCATTTAGAATTCTCTTTGGCAATTTGTTTCAAGTTACGAGTTCAGGTCAATGAACCTGATCTAGTTTAATTACTGGTCAATGACTGGTAATTAATTTAATTGCGCCAACAGTTCCCGAGCTTGCATCACTTTTGTGCAATTCTGATTTTTTTTTTTTCGAAAATTTTAATTTCAAGAAACGAATAATATTAGAACAACAATACGAGTATGCAGAAATATGTATGTAATTGCATGTACACTTATTTTTTTTTCTGTAAATATAAGAGCACCACTACATTGTTTGTTCAGGGTAATGCTCCTATTTATTACGGAGTAAAACATTACTAGTTAAACTGATCAGAGACTAGGCTCACTCAGACTTAGGCCTGTAGATTGATTGTAATAAAACGTCATCAAACGATAAACTAAGTTAGTGTTCAGAGGGTGGTCTAGGGAAAATTATGTCTGAGATAAATTCAAATTGAAGTCTAGCCATATCAGCCACAGATAAAAATCCATTAACAAATTAACAGCTATAGAAAATCTCTTTCAAGTCATTAAATCTATTGAATTCAAGAGTTTACAAAATAAACTACTTGCTAAGAAATTAACTAAAGCAAGCATGTGGGTAAAGATAAAAGTATATGTCGATATACAATATAGTCATCTCTCAAGGTTAGAGATTATTAAAAAAATTCAAATCTATAAAGAAATAGATTAATACAGATGAATATTTAATAAAATTGGTCCAACCCTTGGTTATACATTCTTTAGTAATCAGAAACGATGGCTGTCAGGGGCTGGAATGAATGAGTTCAAGAAATATATTCACGGCTATATTACATATATTAAGCACACAAAATGAAATATTTAAGATAATATTAAAATTCAATTATGTTTAAAGGACACAACGCCAATAGGAATTATTATGGAAAATAAATCAATATTACTTAAATAATTGGCCCACCAAGAGGTTACAAATATGACTGACACATCCACTAGTCGAAGTAGGTCTTCGTCCAAAAGGTTGGACAAGGTTGAAGAATTCTTTGCATCAAGATCCCATGATGTTGCAGTGTCTGACAGATGTGATAAATGGTCTAAAACCGACAAGATAAAGATTGACACTTATGCAGCACATGGGAATCTTTACTAAAGAAACGTTTCGCCACACAGTGGCTTCATCGGTCCAATACAAATCAGAAGGGTGTAAGGAGAGAAGTTTGAGATAATCAGTCCTTCAGCCTGAAGTCGATGTGTTCAGTCCATCAGTCTTGCAGAAAGTACAGCATAGGGCTGTAGAGGTGGCTTACATACTGTAGTCAGATGAGGCAAAGCAGGAGGAGGCGGGGTCATAGTGGTACCATCCACTAGTCGAAGTATTGGATGGTACCATATGTTGCATAAGTGTCTCAATCTTCAACTTGTCGGTTATAAACCATTTATCACATCTGTCAGACACTGCAACATCATGAGATCTTGATACAAAAAATTCTTCAACCTTGTCCAACCTTTTGGACGAAGACCTACTTCGACTAGTGGATGGTACCACTCTGACCCCGCCTCCTCCTGCTTCACCTCACCTGACTACAGTATATAAGCCACCTTTACAACCCCATGCTGTACTTTCTACAAGACTGATGGACTGAAGACATCGACTCCAGGCTGAGGGACTGATTACATCAAACTTCTCCTCTCCTTACACCCTTCTGCTTGGTACTGGACTGATGAAGCCACTGTGTGGAAAATCGTTTCTTCAATAAAGATTCCCATATGTTGCATAAGTGTCTCAATCTTCAACTTGTCGGTTTTAAACCATTTACCACATTTCCCTGGTCACTTGACATATCACATGACAACTATATGCTATCACATAATGTGTATAGATTTATAACACACTTACATAACATACCAAAATGTCGCCTCTTAGTCACGTTGCAATCATGACCAGAAACAACAGTGATATAAGCATTCTATTTACAATAATAATACACAATAGTAATATTGGATAATGCTGCTACAAATACTAATTATAATTACCATAATAAAATAGCAATACTAATAATAAAAGCCAATAATAATAGACATGTTTTATGTGTCCATATGACCCTGCCATCATAGATATATGATTTCTTAAACAGTTTAGCAATATTATACTCTTCCTGAGTGTCTTGAAAACAAAGCTTTGCTATTATTATATATAAACCTCAAACATTAAGGAGAAAAAACAGAAGGCAAGAGAAGTGTTGCAAATTTCAGTGTATAACTAACGTCCCTCTGAAGAGAGCTTCAGTTATATTCCAAAATATAGTTGTATTCAGCTGGGGTAGCTTGTTGCACTAGACATTGTTTATTACACTTTTATAGTTAAAAATATATTTTAAGTTAGTTCTTTAATTTAAAGAATTTATGTTGTTCAAATGAAATTTCTACAAGGTTATTCAAATATATATTCCATGCTCGTGATATACGTATAAATGTGTGAACTGTTGGTGGTGTTAACTACCTGGAGACTGGTGGCCTTTCTTCATAAAGCATAAAGGTCATATGTTCCTTCTAAAGGCTAGCACTACGTGCTCTCCCTCACCAACACTTCTTTCATTCTATCAACCGAACAACAATTGAAATGAACGAAAAGAGATTCGATCTTGTTATGCAAATTACTCAGTGAATTAGACTGGATGAATACAGGTTGTTTACATTCAGAGGAGAGGGAGCTAGCAAATGGGAACACTAAGAAATACATTTCCAGTCTCAGAGTATTAAACCGATCCACAAAAATAAAGAACAGATGCTGACAAATGCTAAATACAGCTTCAACAGAAGGTATATTAAGGCCCTGATGTCCAGGATTAAAAAAATAAACTGGTAAATAAGAGTTCAAAGGAGGGTCCCGAAGCAGTGACTCAACTCTTGCAAACAAAACTAGGAGAGTACACATTTATATACAAACGCATCTCCACAGAAAAATACCAACACACGCATTATCTAAATTACCACAATTCTTCTTTATTGTCCTGTGTCCTATTTTTTTTAAACGTTTTAGCATACAAACAGGAGACTTGCATCACATTATCTATCAAAAAACTTAGTCAAACTTTTAGCTGCATATACTTCTGGAAAATTAATATGAAAATAGAGAAGCGCTTTTAACAATGTTAATTTTTTAGAATGCTGGAAGAGAAATTTTCAAAAATAAAAGAACTATTTAGCATTTATAAGATACTAATATATATATATATATATATATATATATATATATATATATATATATATATATATATATATATATATATATATATATATATATAACCGGACTGATGAAGCCACTGTGTGGCGAAACGTTTCTTTCAACTTGTCGGTTTTAAACAATTATCACAATAAATAAGGACTCCTCAGTAAGACCAAACCAGGATTAATCATCAAGATATCACTACACAGGACTTGCAAGGGAGACATGTTGAGACAGCTTGCTAGTAGCGTCAGCTGTTGTTCATAAAGCATTTAGAATTCTCTTTGAGCAAAGCATTACTGTGAAAACAGTGTGGCTCCATAAGCTAGGTAAATCTACACAATATACGAACACAGGGAAGTTCACACACGCCCCCACACGCCCCCACATACACATGCTCCCACACACGGCCCACACATCCCCCCCCCACACACATATGGATCCTCCCGAATGGCTATCAGATCGTGAGAAAAGATAAAGAGAACAGAGGGGAAGGAGGAGTAGCGCTGCTCATCAAAAAATCAATGGAGTTTTGAGATTGGAGGACTGGACGGAGAGGAAGAGGATGACCACATAGTAGGAACACTCCAGAATGGTAGTCCCAAGGTGGTGATAGCAATGATGAACATCCCGCCACTGAATAGCGAGAGACCAACAAAAGACTACGATAAGAGCGACAGAGTGATGGTGGACACACTTGCCGAGGTGGCCAGAAAGTCCCACATGGACAGGAAAAAGTTATACATCATGGAGGAGTTTAACCACAAGGAGCCATATGGGTGACCAATAACGTGGAGGCGGTACTGGAAAACTTCATGGACTAAAATGAGAGAAGATAGGATGATCCAGCGAGGCTGGATTTCATATTTACCTTGAACAGTTCAGACAGAGGATATTACATACGAAAGGTCCTTCGGCGCTAATGATCACGTTGTCCTCGGTTTCAAATACTTTGTACAAATAACAGTGGAGAGTGACGCAAAGCAACCAAAGAAGGAAGAACGGAACTACACAGGCATGAGGCAATTCCTGCATGAGGTGCAGTGGGGAAGAGAACTAGAGGAAAAGACAATAAATGAAATGGTGGAATGCGTGACCAGAAAATGAAATTAGGTAGAAAAGTTCGTACCCAAGGGCAACAGAAACAATGGGAAGACCTAAAGGTGTAGAGAGACCAAAACCAAACTCATACAATCCTCCCCCCCAGGTACATATACTAACCCCCCCCCACACACATACATACACTAACGCTCACACACATTGGCAAATAAGAGCGGGAGCCGTTGGCAGTGAATCGATTCTTGCAGACATACCCAGGTGAGTACACGCAAACACATGCCCAGAGGAAAACATATAACACACTTTACCTGAATTACCTACATTCTTCTGAATTGTCCTGTCTTCTTTTTTCCTTGAATATTTAGCATGTAAACAGGAGACTCACTTCACTACTGTGAGAGACATAACATGGGCACACACATACTTGCACTCATTCATTCTGAGCCAGGACACTTATCCACCGAATGATCTGCATCAGTTATATTGAAGGAAAGTATTGTACATAGTTGGGTAAAGAAATAGGAATCTATAAAACAAGCTTAAGAGGAGGAAACAGATTAAATGTAGACGGAACAAAACCAGATGTTGGCAGAATTTCCATGGAAGATGGAAGACGTTTGTTGTGAAGAGACAGTGGAGAAGGGAAAAAGTATTGGAGGCTGGCTATGATTATGATAAAGGAAAAAAATTCTTAAGAGAAAGGGCATAGACTAAGAGACATTTTAACGGTAGCCATGAAGCGAAACTAGAGGAAATGAAGTGAAGGGGGAAAAGGAAGAGAGGTTAAAGAAAATGTTGGGGGGTGGGGGTGAAATGAATGGAAGAGGGTTGAAGAAAGACCTTTGTTAACGTTCTCTAAGGAGACCCATTCTGGACGTAAAAAAGAAAATGAAAGAAGAAATAGAGGGGTTCACCGATGATCCGTAGTCATTATGAGGCTGATGGTAAGACAAAAAAAATCGAGACATAAATGGCGCAAGAACAAAAGACTAAATTCGTCATGAAATTGATAGCAGAAGAGGCTAAAGTATCGCAGGTGGCTAATTTTAAGGGGATCGGTAGGAACACAAGGGATAAAATATGCCCACGTAACCTGACCTTAGCCACAGAAATTTCTTATTGGATAATGAGATGGAAACCAAGGTTAAGGCAGACGATTAGATCTCTGAATGTGTACGTCAGTCGGGAGAGAAAAGAAGAAAGAACAGTTGAGGAAGGGAATAAAACACTGACAAATACCAGTGTGAAAATGATAATTAAATCTCCGCCTCCAGGGGCATAAAAAGCCCCACGTAAACCTTTCTCAATCCCCAATCACCTACTGTACTCAAACATTAGCTCAAGCCTTTACATACCTTATCCATCCTCTTTAGCTTACACTCACAGTCCTGACCTCGTTCAGTGCAAGACCATTCCCACAACCACACTTCACCTGGAAGTCAAATGTCGCTTCCTCCACACCTTCTACCCTCCTGAAGTATAAGCAAGAACCAGGAAACCGAGAAAATGGAATACAGTAAGAGAAAGGAAACTGAAAATATAATACACAAATGCACACGAAAAACAAACAAGAGTGATGAGTGGAACGAGAAAATAACAGAGCATTCCCAGCCATCATAGCAGTTAGAAAGAACTATAAAAAAGATAAAACCTGCAATTTTTCCCAGCTGGGTATCAAATAATGAGAAATACGTAATGATCTGGGGAGATGAGATGAATAAGATTTTTAACATTACGTGAAATATTAAAAAAAATAAGAAAAATGTGCTAAAATGTTATTTTATTGCACATTTCGACAATTAGAGTGGTCTGAAGCAGTCTAAAGAGTACATGGTGGTCACACTCAGGTATTGGGAGACCCAAGGTGGTGAGAGCAGTAATGTTAGGTAAAAGGACACAAGTGCACCTAATGTGGCATTTTATTGTGGCAATTTTAGCTCTCCAGGAGCTGCAGGTCTTGCAGAGCGAAACGTTGCCACAATAAAATGTCACATTAGTTGCACATGTGTCCTTTTACCTAACATGCTGCCGGTAATTCTACCAACATTAATACACGAGAGCAGTTATGTATAACCCACCAGTAAACAGGAGATCAATACAGCAACAAAGAAATGGCGGACACTATGGAGGAAACATGTAGAAGCGCCCACGTGGACGATACAATGCTACTGATCATGGGAGACATCAACCACAAGTAAACAGACTAACAGAAATTGGAGTCACAAGAGACAGAAAATGTTAAGCACTAAAAAGATGGAGGTAGTTATGGAAAATTTTATGTGCCAGCAAGTCAGAGAAACGAGAGAGAGAGAGAGAGAGAGAGAGAGAGAGAGAGAGAGAGAGAGAGAGAGAGAGAGAGAGAGAAAGAGAGAGAGAGAGGAGTGAGTGAGAGTGAGTCGGCCAACATTAGAGGTTTCATTACTAATGTTGGAGAGCTCACACACACTTTTGTGAACACTCGACGTCCCGGAATGATAGCTGTTGTTGAAACATTTTTGGATGACAGGACTCCAGAAAATTTTGCAAGAATTGTTGGCTGCACCTCATGGATGAGAAAAGACAGGCAAGGGCAAGGAGGAGGTGTTGCTGTGTGCTTCTCTAAAAGTGTTCATGCCCAGCACATTGATGTTGCCACCCCTACACATCTTGAAATGATGTTCTTCAAGCTCTGTATAAACACTAATACCTCTGTACTAGCATGTGCAATGTACAGACCTCAGTGGCAACATGCAGACCCCATCAACTTCCTAATGGAAAATATTGACTCCCTTCTGCTACAACACAACTGTCAACATATCATAATTGTTGGTGACCTCAACCAGCACCTTATACAGAGGGACTTTGATGACCTTGCAGTGTTTGACATGAGAAACTTTGTTGATTTCCCTACTCACATCTCTGGCTCCTCCCTTGACCCAGTAGTGAGTGATCTGGCAGAAGGCATAGTCACTTGTCAACCCCTCGGCTATGTTGGATCGTCTGACCTCAAGGCTGCTTTTACGACACTTAAGATCCCAAAGAACGAGGTGAGGAGTCCACTCGCACAACCTGGCTATGGGAAAGAGGTAATTGGCCAGCCCTTCGCTCTGAGCTCGCCACCACCGATTGGAATGCTCTTCTCCAAGGGGATGTTGACAACCAAGTGAAAGCCTTCATTGGACACATCCTTAATCTACAACAAGAACACATTCCTCACCGGCAATATGTGACGAAGCCTACAGACCAGCTTTGGTTTGGCTTTCGTTGTAGAGAGGCTGCTACTGCTAAGTACAAAGCATGGCGAAGGTATAAGAGACATCCTACCACCTATAACAGGAACTTGCACAGACAAGCCTGTAGGCATATGGGTGACGTTCAAAAGTGGGCCAATGCTAAATGAGAGGTGGACACTAAAAGAAAGCTAGCATCAGGTAGGGTAGGCTCCAAAACCTGGTGGTCTCTGGTCAAGGACAGACAAGGTTATCTGCCTGATGAACTCATTCCACCTCTAAATCGACAGGATGGGACCACCTCTACTAGTAGTCAAGAGAAGGCGGACCTCTTTGCTGAACACTTTGCTACCAAAATGCAAGTTCCTGATCCAGCAAGGGACCCTCCTTGGCTAGCTGCAAGAACTGTGTCAAAACTGTCAGTGGTGACAATAAGGCAGGAGGAGGTGCATTTCCTTCTTAAACCGCTTGACCAAGAAAAGGCTGTGGGCCCAGACAAGTTGAGCCCAAGATTGCTGAGAAGATGTGCAGACCAGCTAGCAGCACCTCTAACTCGCAACTTTCAGCACTGCCTAGTACAGTGTAAATGGCCCTCTCTATGGAAAGAGGCAAATGTAGTCCCTGTTCACAAAAAGAAGAGCAGAGCAGAAATCAGCAACTACAGACCAGTGTCACTGTTGTCAATCACTGGTAAGATCCTTGAGACAATAATCTCAAGACAAGTGACAGAGTTTTTTGACTATCACTCACTACTTTGTGATCGTCAATATGGCTTCAGGAAAGGTTACTCTGCTGCTGATCTGTTAAACCTCTCCACTAAGTGGCACCAGTCACTGGATGAATCCAAAGTCAGCTGTGTGGTAGCACTGGACATTGCTGGCGCTTTCGACCGGGTGTGGCACCAGGGCCTCTTAGCAAAACTTCAAGCACTGGGAATTGCAGGCTCTACGCTATGTCTCCTCAGTGATTACCTTCATGGTAGATCTCTAAGTGTAGTTCTCAATGGAGGGGAATCAGCAAGACATCCTTTTGGGGCAAGTGTTCCACAAGGAAGTGTGCTGGGACCATTGTTATGGAATGTCTAATTCAACGACTTTGTTCATCTCATCCCAGAATCACATGCATATGCAGACGACTGTACACTGACATTCACTTATCCAAGAGAAGAAATGCCAGCTGCTCTAAGCTACATCAATCACCAGCTGAGAGCTATATCAGCTTGGGGAAATAGATGGCAAGTAACATTTGCACCTGAGAAAACGCAAATGATGATGGTCTCTAGGCACCATGATTGTAATGCTGGTGCAGTAATAAGGATGAATGGGAGGGTGTTGGCACCTGGAGAAGAAGTTGATATCCTTGGGGTGAAATTTGACTCCAAACTAACCATGAAGAACCATGTTGTAAATCTTGCAAACAAGGCAGCCAGGAAGCTTACAGCACTTCGCCGTATCTCGCATCTACTTGACAGTAGGGGTTGCAAGATTCTGTACGAGGCACAAGTACGCTCACACCTTGAGTATGCTCCACTTTCTTGGTTTGCCTGCCCCCCCCCCCTCTCATCTGCGACTGCTTGACAGAGTAGAGAACAGGGCAAGACGTCTCATCTCTCGCCTGGACCCATCCTGGATAGATCTGTCATTTCAGCAGTCTTCAACATTTCGAATACCTTGCAAAAGTATGTATACTGAGAAGAAATATACAGGAAGAAATCAGACTTCAGAAAAGAGGAGACTACACAGGCATGAGACAATCCATTGCGAAGTGCAGTGGGAAAGGAAATTGGAAGGTAAGACAATGAACGGTGTAATTTGCACAGAGTGCATCACAATTATTCACTGTGCATCACACAATTACACATTCTGCATTCCATCCAAAGTCGGCCAAAAGCCCACTACATTATTGCCAATACCGATGTCTACGTCTTTTCATATGTCGAAGATAAACTACCACTTGTGTAGTCAACCAATCAGGATGAGAGGTTGAGCTCCAGGCTAGTTGACTTTATATATACACCCAGATCTAGAGGTCATTCCCTCACTATCTCCATGCTGATTAACACATATTGAGTGTATGAGCTACTACCAATAAGCATTGTTCTCTTTTAACACTTAATTCATTCTATTGTATCTGCTGAGTTTATTGTACATACTGTAAATAAGGCAGGTGTATGTTTTGTAATTAACTTTGTTGGATTGATTTGGTGTTTGTTTCTTTGCTGGCTGCCTATTTTTATGGGCAGGTACCACAAGTCATCTACCAGTACCTGTGTCTGTAACACCCAGGTTATCTACCAGTACCTGTGTAACACCCAGGTTATCTACCAGTACCTGTGTCTGTAACACACTGGCTCCCTACCTATACTTGTGTCTGTAACACCCTAGCTACCTACCTGTACCTGTGTAACACCCAGGCTATCTACCAGTACCGGTGTCTCTAACACCCTGGAGTAGAAGAATGATACAAGCACACTGAGTTAATAGTTTACCCAGAGGTGAACAGAAGCTAATGTTGAAAGTGCAGGAGCATGAAAGAATGTAGCAAAGAACAGAGAAACACAGGGCAGCAAGCAAGAAAAAAACATTAACAGATATGCATGAGTAAGAAGAGAAACTAAGGGACAATTTGAGAATTAAATAGCTTCGAAGGAAGACAACAGTAAAGAACCAGGTACTGACCCAGACCCAGCCCCCAGCCCTACTGCCAGCCCAGACTCTCCTAGGGACACGACCCAAACCACCACAAAAACAGTAAATATACAACCATCATTGCACAAGACCGTGGCCCACAGTACAGATGTTGGAGAGGAGTCTCCTCCTTCCTCTACTGGGGAAAGTAGATGGAATCCAGGACGGGGTGGCCCTGGCTTGGATACTGAGGATTATAGTGCAGTCCCAGAACCTGCAGAAATTGACAACACACCTCCCAACAATTCTCAACCAAAGGTGAATTTGTGCAAATATTATGCTTGGGGCATCTGTAAGCATGGAATAACAGGGGAAAAAAATGGGACATGCTACTTTGACCATCCCAAAAAATGTAGCGACCTCCTGTCTAAAGGAGTGTGTCGTTCTTCTTCCTGTACTTTCTTTCACCCAAAAATGTGCCACTCCTCGGTCCTCCAGAAGCAGTGTTACAACATCGAATGCCCTGCATACCATCTAAAAGGGACCAGGAGGCACAGACCCCACAAGACAAACAATAGTAGCTACGACAACCCAACTCCAGGTGATTTTTTAGTGGCAGGAAACGAAAAAAGAAAATGGAAGGAAATAACAAAAATAGTCCACCACCTTGGAGCCTTGTTGGACTGGAGGCGCAGCCAGTGGCCACCCATGGCCCTCCAGAATTATTACAACTACTGATGCCAATAACAAAATCCCCCCAACAAACACAGAATACAACCTCGTTCATATTTGCTAATATACAGGGCCTTAAGCCATCCACCAACAACAAAATACCTTTTATCAGTGGACTTCTAGTGGAGTCTAATGCAATGTTTGCAGCCTTCACAGAGACTCACACAAAAGATCACTTTGACAGTGAAATATGGATAAGTGGTTACAACCTTTTTAGATGCGACAGAAAAAACAGGCAACAAGGGGGGGTTGGCCTGTATGTCAAAGAGTCCCTTATCTGCACGGAGTTGCTGAACACCACAAATGAGGTAGTTGAAGTTCTATCAATAAAGATCGAGAACCAAAACCTAGTCATTGTGGTTGTATACAAGCCACCAGATGCAACCTCCCAACAGTTCAAGGAACAGCTACTGAAAATCGATTACTGTTTGGAAAACCTTCCAGCTCCATCCCCAAACATCTTACTGCTTGGTGATTTCAACCTAAGGCATACAAAATGGAAGAATGTAGCAAATAATGTTATAGCTGAAACAATCCCCGGAGGTAGCGCAGATGAAAGGTCACACACACATGAGCTACTAAGTCTCTGCGAAAAACACACCTTAAGCCAGCAGATAGTGGAGCCAACAAGACTAGAAAACACACTTGACCTTATCTTCACAAATAATGAGGACCTGATAAGAGACATAAGAATATCAAAAACAACTAATTCCGATCACAATCTAATCGAAGTCCAGACGTACATGCATAGGGGTCCTGAACAACAGAATGCATGTACCTGTGAAGGTGTCTTCACAAAATACAATTTCAACAACAAGAACATCAACTGGGACCAGGTAAACCATGTCCTAAACGAAACATGTTGGGAAGATGTCTTAAATGACATGGACCCAAACCAGTGCCTTGAAAGGATCAACTGCCTGGTAGCCGAAGCATGTTCTAGGCATATTCCCCTAAGAAAGAAGAAGAGCAGGAGTAAACTGGAGAGAAAAAGACGCTCCCTCTACAGAAGACGACGAAGAGTCACTGAGCTCCTCAGGAGTGCTAGAATATCTGATACACGAAGGGAGGCGCTGACCAGGGAAGTGGAAACTATCGAACTTAAGCTAAATGACTCTTACAGGAACCAGGAGAGGCAGGAGGAGCTTAAAGCTATTAGTGAAATTGAAAGAAATTCAAAATATTTCTTTTCATATGCCAAAAACAAGGCAAATACCACATCTAGTATCGGGCCCTTACTCAGACAGGATGGGACTTACACAGACGACAACAAGGAAATGAGTGAAATATTGAAATCCCAGTACGACTCTGTGTTTAGTGAACCACTAATCGGTCTGAGGATCGACGACCCAAATGATTTCTTCATGAATGAGCCTCAAAACTCCATAAATGTATGCCAGATTTCCGACATTACCCTAACTCCGATAGATTTCGAAAAAGCCATTGACAACATGCCTATGCACTCAGCCCCGGGCCCAGACTCGTGGAACTCTGTTTTCATTAAGAACTGCAAGAAACCCCTCTCGCGTGCCCTAAGTACACTATGGAGGAGGAGCTTGGACATGGGTGAAATTCCACAGTCACTTAAAACAACGGATATAGCCCCACTCCATAAAGGTGGCAGCAAAGCATTAGCTAAGAACTATAGACCAATAGCTCTGACATCCCACATCATAAAAATCTTTGAAAGAGTGCTAAGAAGCAGGATTGCAAATCACCTGGATTCCCAAAATCTGCACAATCCAGGGCAACATGGGTTCAGGGCAGGTCGCTCCTGCCTCTCACAACTACTGGATCACTATGACATGGCCTTGGATGCACTGGAAGAAAATCAGAATGCAGATGTAATATACACAGACTTTGCAAAAGCATTTGACAAATGCGATCATGGCGTAATAGCCCATAAAATACGTGCTAAAGGAATAACTGGGAAAGTGGGGAGATGGATCTTCAACTTCCTAACAAATCGAACACAAAGAGTAGTGGTCAACAGAGTTAAATCGGAGGCTGCCATAGTGAAGAGCTCTGTTCCACAAGGCACAGTACTCGCCCCCATCTTATTCCTTATCCTCATATCAGACATAAACAGAGATATACACCACAGCACCGTATCATCCTTTGCGGATGATACTAGGATCTGCATGAGGCTGTCATCTGCTGAGGACGCGGTTAACCTCCAAGAAGATATAAACAAAGTTTTCCAGTGGGCAACGGTAAACAATATGATGTTCAATGAGGACAAATTCCAACTACTCCGTTATGGAAAACTGGAGGAGATAATAACTAGAACAGAGTATACTACTGACTCCGGCCATACAATAGAGCGGAAAAATAATGTAAGGGACCTGGGAGTAGTAATGTCTGAGGATCTCACTTTCAAGGATCACAACAGTGCCACGATCGCACGTGCAAAGAAAATGATAGGATGGATAATGAGAACTTTCAAAACGAGAGATGCCAAGCCCATGATGATCCTTTTCAAATCACTTGTTCTCTCTAGGCTGGAATACTGCTGTACATTAACATCTCCATACAAAGCAGGTGAAATCGCAGATCTAGAGAGTGTACAGAGATCCTTTACTGCACGTATAAGTTCTGTCAAGCACCTTAACTACTGGGAACGCTTGGAAGCACTTGACTTGTACTCGTTGGAACGCAGGAGGGAGAGATATATCATAATCTACACTTGGAAAATCTTGGAAGGAATGGTCCCAAATCTGCACACAGAAATCACTCCCTACGAAAGTAAAAGACTGGGCAGGCGATGCAAAATGCCGCCAATAAAAAGTAGGGGCGCCATTGGTACACTAAGAGAAAACACCATAAGTGTCCGGGGCCCAAAACTGTTCAACAGCCTCCCATCAAGCATTAGGGGAATTGCCAATAAACCCCTGGCTGCCTTCAAGAGAGAGCTGGACAGATACCTAAAGTCGGTGCCGGATCAGCCGGGCTGTGGCTCGTACGTCGGACTGCGTGCGGCCAGCAGTAACAGCCTAGTTGATCAGGCCCTGATCCATCGGGAGGCCTGGTCGTGGACCGGGCCGCGGGGGCGTTGATCCCCGGAATAACCTCCAGGTAACCTCCAGGTAAGGAAGGAGAGCTCACTAAAAATCACCAGGATATCTGCAAGGAGCTTTAGAAAAGATTAACAGAGATATTCCGGAACATTTCCAGAAAGTCAAAGAGAAACTGGAGTACTGGACACAGTACGCACAGATGAAGATGTGAGAAGAGGTGAAGAAACTTCTGAGCTAGTAAGATACCACTAGTCGAAGTCTTCACTAAATAGACTGATACAGGAAAACTACCAGAGGTGTGAAAGACAGCAGATTTAGTCCCAATATTTAAGCAAAGGGAAAGGCAGGGATATAAGTTTATAGAAACGATAATCAGTAAAAGAGTGCTGGAGATGATAAATCTTCCTTTATATACCTTCTTGAGTTCTTCGACAAGGTAACAGAAGTGATGAAACAGATGGGTGGACTGCGTAATTTTGGACTGTAGGAAGAATGAACTGTCAAGCCTTCATTGATCCACGTGTTGAATAACACACCCTGGCATAACACAGTTTTATAACAGGCATTCCACCCAAATGTATGTATGCTGCGTTCTGTGTTTTCAATAATAGTTGTCTATCTCCACGTTTGAATATTGGAGCTACATTCGTGTTTGGTTGCTCTCATTTTCATTGCTTAAGTAAAGACGATCGCAACTGTTTACATAGCCCTTCTCCCTCTTCGTTCAGAGCAAATATAAACACATTGCCAGGTACAAATGCTTTTGAATTCAGTATACAAAATGGTGTCTTACTTGCTTTGTGGTTGCTGTCTACTTTCTCTCTCTCTCTCTCTCTCTCTCTCTCTCTCTCTCTCTCTCTCTCTCTCTCTCTCTCTCTCTCTCTCGTGTTAAATCTGGATTTTTTTCTCAAAACCATCATCTTGCTTCCTCATAAACTGGTCTTATAGGCTAGCTATCTATTCTACACCTGTAGAATTGCTTCTCTTATGACTATACCCTTGAGAATTAATTCCCAGCAATTCTTCTCTTTTTCTCTGTTTTTTTATATCTGCTTCCTGTATTATTTTCATGCTTTACGCATTAAAAGGTAATTAATGGACTCTCTCTAGTCTTGGCAATACATAGCTTATTTAGGTAGGACATTCTTATGTGATTCCTAGTACTTGTTAATTAGTATTCGAGTGTGTCAGCGTAACTGCACAAGTATCTTAGAATGCAAGCTTTACCATGGAATATCTCACTCTAAGTGAATATTCTTTAAATTTCGTCAGAAACGACACTTTATTTGAAACGTGCAGGAAATAATTTTGTAAAAATGTAAATTTATATCTTATCGTACATAAAATGCAATGGTCTGGAACCGACATAAATTTTTAGGAAGAATTTGTTCAGAATAAACTTTTGAGGGTAAATCATTGCAATTTTAAAACATTCTCTCCAGAGGCAACAAGTCTTCTGGCTGGAATATTTTAACGTTAAATGATCACTATATATATATATATATATATATATATATATATATATATATATATATATATATATATTATCACACTAGCCGATTACCACCAAGGCAGGGTGGCCCGAAAAAGAAAAACTTTCACCATCATTCACTCCATCACTGTCTTGCCAGAAGGGTGCTTTACACTACAGTTTTTAAACTGCAACATTAACACCCCTCCTTCAGAGTGCAGGCACTGTACTTCCCATCTCCAGGACTCAAGTCCGGCCTGCCGGTTTCCCTGAACCCCTTCATAAATGTTACTTTGCTCACACTCCAACAGCACGTCAAGTATTAAAAACCATTTGTCTCCATTCACTCCTATCAAACACGCTCACGCATGCCTGCTGGAAGTCCAAGCCCCTCGCACACAAAACCTCCTTTACCCCCTCCCTCCAACCTTTCCTAGGCCGACCCCTACCCCGCCTTCCTTCCACTACAGACTGATACACTCTTGAAGTCATTCTGTTTCGCTCCATTCTCTCTACATGTCCGAACCACCTCAACAACCCTTCCTCAGCTCTCTGGACAACAGTTTTGGTAATCCCGCACATCCTCCTAACTTCCAAACTACGAATTCTCTGCATTATATTCACACCACACATTGCCCTCAGACATGACATCTCCACTGCCTCCAGCCTTCTCCTCGCTGCAACATTCATCACCCATGCTTCACACCCATATAAGAGCGTTGGTAAAACTATACTCATACATTCCCTTCTTTGCCTCCAGGGACAAAGTTCTTTGTCTCTACAGACTCCTAAGTGCACCACTCACCCTTTTCCCCTCATCAATTCTATGATTCACCTCATCTTTCATAGACCCATCCGCTGACACGTCCACTCCCAAATATCTGAATACATTCACCTCCTCCATACTCTCTCCCTCCAATCTGATATCCAATCTTTCATCACCTAATCTTTTTGTTATCCTCATAACCTTACTCTTTCCCGTATTCACTTTTAATTTTCTTCTTTTGCACACCCTACCAAATTCATCCACCAATCTCTGCAACTTCTCTTCAGAATCTCCCAAGAGCACAGTGTCATCAGCAAAGAGCAACTGTGACAACTCGCACTTTGTGTGATTCTTTATCTTTTATCTCCACGCCTCTTGCCAAGACCCTCGCATTTACTTCTCTTACAACCCCATCTATAAATATATTAAACAACCACGGTGACATCACACAACATTGTCTAAGGCCTACTTTTACTGGGAAATATTTTCCCTCTTTCCTACATACTCTAACTTGAGCATCACTATCCTCGTAAAAACTCTTCACTGCTTTCAGTAACCTACCTCCTATACCATACAACTGCAACATCTGCCACATTGCCCCCCTATCCACCCTGTCATGCGCCTTTTCCAAATCCATAAATGCCACAAAGACCTCTTTAGCCTTATCTAAATACTGTTCGCTTATATGTTTCACTGTAAACACCTGGTCCACACACCCCCTACCTTTCCTAAAGCCTCCTTGTTCATCTGCTATCCTATTCTCCGTCTTACTCTTAATTCTTTCAATCATAACTCTACCATACACTTTACCAGGTATACTCAACAGACTTATCCCCCTATAATTTTTGCACTCTCTTTTGTCCCCTTTGCCTTTATACAAAGGAACTATGCATGCTCTCTGCCAATCCCTAAGTACCTTACCCTCTTCCATACATTTATTAAATAATTGCACCAAATACTCCAAAACTATATCCCCACCTGCTTTTAACATTTCTATCTTTATCCCATCAATCCCGGCTGCCTTACCCCCTTTCATTTTACCTACTGCCTCACGAACTTACCCCACACTCACAACTGGCTCTTCCTCACTCCTACAAGATGTTATTCCTCCTTGCCCTATACACGAAATCACAGCTTCCCTATCTTCATCAACATTTAACAATTCCTCAAAATATTCCCTCCATCTTCCCAATACCTCTAACTCTCCATTTAATAACTCTCCTCTCCTATTTTTAACTGACAAATCCATTTGTTCTCTAGGCTTGTTAATCTCACTCCAAACCTTTTTCTTATTTTCAACAAAATTTGTTGATAACATCTCACCCACTCTCTCATTTGCTCTCTTTTTACATTGCTTCACCACTCTCTTAACCTCTCTCTCTTTCTCCATATACTCTTCCCTCCTTGCATCACTTCTACTTTGTAAAAACTTCTCATATGCTAACTTTTTCTCCCTTACTACTCTCTTTACATCATCATTCCACCAATCGCTCCTCTTCCCTCCCGCACCCACTTTCCTGTAACCACAAACTTCTGCTGAACACTCTAACATTACATTTTTAAACCTACCCCATACCTCTTCGACCCCATTGCCTATGCTCTCATTAGCCCATCTATCCTCCAATAGCTGTTTATATCTTACCCTAACTGCCTCATCTTTTAGTTTATAAACCTTCACCTCTCTCTTCCCTGATGCTTCTATTCTCCTTGTATCCCATCTACCTTTTACTCTCAGTGTAGCTACAACTAGAAAGTGATCTGATATATCTGTGGCCCCTCTATAAACATGTACATCCTGAAGTCTACTCAACAGTCTTTTATCTACCAATACATAATCCAACAAACTACTGCCATTTCGCTCTACATCATATCTTGTATACTTATTTATCCTCTTTTTCTTAAAATATGTATTACCTATAACTAAACCCCTTTCTATACAAAGTTCAAAGGGCTCCTATTGTCATTTACACCTGGCACCCCAAACTTACCTACCACACCCTCTCTAAAAGTTTCTCCTACTTTAGCATTCAGGTTCCCTACCACAATTACTCTCTCACTTGGTTCAAAGGCTACTATACATTCACTTAACATCTCCCAAAATCTCTCTCTCTCCTCTACATTCCTCTCTTCTCCAGGTGCATACACGCTTATTATGATCCACTTTTCGCATCCAACCTTTACTTTAATCCACATAATTCTTGAATTTACACATTCGTATTCTCTTTTCTCCTTTCATAACTGATCCTTCAACATTACTGCTACCCCTTCCTTTGCTCTAACTCTCTCGGACACTCCAGATTTAATCCCATTTATTTCCCCCCACCGAAACTCCCCTACCCCCTTCAGCTTTGTTTCGCTTAGGGTCAGGACATCCAACTTCTTTTCATTCATAACATCAGCAATCATCTGTTTCTTGTCATCCGCACTACATCCACGCACATTCAGGTATCCCAGTTTTATAAAGTTTTTATTCTTCTCTTTTTTAGTAAATGTCTACAGGAGAAGGGGTTACTAGCCCATTGCTCCCGGCATTTTAGTCGCCTCATACGACATGCATGGCTTACAGAGGAAAGATTCTTTTCCACTTCCCCATGGACAATAGAAGAAATAAAGAAGAACAAGAGCTATTTAGAAAAAGGAGAAAAACCTAGATGTATGTATATATATATGCATGTGCGTGTCTGTGAAGTGTGACCAAAGTGTAAGTAGGAGTAGCAAGATATCCCTGTTATCTAGCGTGTTTATGAGACAGAAAAAGAAACCAGCAATCCTACCATCATGCAAAACAGTTACAGGTTTCTGTTTCACATTCATCTGGCAGGACGGTAGTACTTCCCTGGGTGGTTGCTGTCTACCAACCTACTACCTAAGATTATATATATATATATATATATATATATATATATATATATATATATATATATATATATATATAATATATATATATTTATATATATATTGCAACCACGAACGAGTGTTATTAATCAAAAACAATACTGCGTCTAGCCGAGGATTCGAACCCATGTCGTTTTGGCCCACCTCATGGTGAGCGAAAATCACACATGGTGCTATAACCCACGAGACCACACAATCCTACAAAAATGACGCACCCAGCAGAGCTAGGTGTTTTACCGTCATCCGAGGACATACAGTGGTATAAACTTATCTAAAATAGATTTAATTGGATAAGGCTAAAATAAATTTCACTTGTTATAACAAGGTTAGGTAAGTTTTCTCAGGTTGTTTTGGTACAAAATTGTTAATTTTTACAATAACATAAATGGAAAAAATATGTCTTTAAACGTATAAGAGAAAATATTAGAAAGGATTTAATTTTAGATGAGTTTTTGCTAATTGACCAGTTTTACATATTCGGCACGACCTATATATATATATATATATATATATATATATATATATATATATATATATATATATATATATATATATATATTAAAAACAAATCCACTGCGTTTTCGTGACTTCTCACATTATCAAGGAACTATAAATACAACACATCAAAGGAAAGCATATAAAGGGCCAAGACTACACCTCACCATCACGTCACCACAACAAAGTAATACCTCACACACACGTGACAACACCCGACTCTGTGAAACCCGCCTAATATTCTAACCATTAAATTCATTAAATTCTTCCCAAATTTTATTAATTACAAATGAATCCAATTTATATAAACCAACAGAAATATTCGTATTATTTTCAAAACTGCTTTTTATGAAACATAATTCAATTATATTCCTGTCGACCATGGACTTGCTTGATACAACTTTCTCAACTTTTTGAAAATCAATTGGATGGTTAAAATCTCTCACATGAATAAATAGAGCATTAAAATCTTGTCCAGTTCTAATGCTATATTTATGTTTTAATCTTAGTTCAAGACTTTTACCAGTTTGATCGTAATAAACTTTATCACAAACTTTACAAGGAATCTTATAGACACATCCGTCAGCATTTTGAGGGGAATTCTTTATCAAATTTTTTTTACTGTATCAAGATTTTTAAATACAACTTTCTTATTGAAAGTCTTAACCCTATACCAGTCACTCCTAGGAAATTGCAAAATTCGACATGTTTTTCCTATAAGTCGATAAGAGTATCTCAATGTAAGGAAAATGAGCCTAAATAAATCGATTTCTAAAAATAAGTTTTTGTTCAATTGCGAATATTCGATGCCAAGAAATATACAGGCCCGCCCGGTAAAGAATGCCAAATTTTGAATGTTGCAAAGTTGCAACTGTTAATAAAACACCAAATAAGTATTTTTCTAATTATGCAAATAGGCAATATCAAAATTATAAACGGAATTTGCTTCCAAACATTTTTTTAAGTCTACAAAAATGTAAAGATGAACCAAAGAGCAACATGGACACTTTGCAAAGGGATAAAACTTGCAATTCCCATTTTCATGAATTTCCTTGGCAAGAACGATCATTCTAGGTGACTGTTTCCTAGAATGAAAGGCTATGAAGAATTTATGAAGAATTTTTTTCCCTTCTTGATGCATAGATTTACCTTGAAAATGAGGATGTGACAGCATGTTTCTTTGGGCTGCAACGCTTGCATGTAAATGTCTTGGCACTTTCTGGGTTAATTAGGCTTTTTGGATGGCCTATCTTCCTCCTCATCACTTGACACCTGTGCATCCAGTGGCAAGTATTCCTCACCACTGTCAAGCAATTCCACGTTAGCTGGCTCCTGATCTGAGTCACTTTCCTCCAGAATGCAGACATATTTGGACTTCTCTTTGGAGGGACCACCATAAAACAATTTCTAATTGAACTGGAAGGACAATTAAAACGTTCTGTACACACCCAAACCACTAAAGAATTCATATATACATTAGAAAATGATTAAAAATATTTATTTACTGAAATTGCTACTTTTACCTTAACGGGCGGACCTGTATATTTGCTGGCCTTTTTCCTTGCACTTTTTCGGTTGCATGGTGCAGTTATATTATGCTTCACACAGACTTTAGTTATATATCATTTATGCACTAGACACAAAAATCAGTACTTACCGATATTGCAGAGGGCAAAATCTTAAAGTATATGAGTGTAACTCGAGGAAAAAAAAAAAACAGCTCCGGTCGATGCCAATGGGAGGCGAGCAGACGCCATCAGCACTTAGCTGAAGCCACTCACAGAACGCTTGTGACTGATCCGAACTAGAAAACGGGAACCCAGATGCGCAGTGGGAGTACGATAACATGCGCAATATAACATGCTTTCACGTCCGTATATATACAGGCCTGCCCAATAAAAGGTGAAAAGAAGGCATATCAACCAAGTTTTCATGGGAGAGCTAACATATTTTTAGTTGAATAAGGTTGGTTATCCCTTTATGGATTGTAAACAGTATCTCTAGCAATTTTAAAAGATTTATCAATTACGTTTCTTGGGTATTTTAGATCATTAGCTATTTCATAAATTTTGGATATTTAAAAATCTTGATACAGTAAAAAAAACTTTTGATAAAGAATTCCCCCCAAAATGCTGACGGATGTGTCTAAGATTCCTTGTAAAATTTGTGATAAAGTTTATTACATCTGGATGTGCATGTTTATAGAGTGACAACAGATATATCAGATCATTTTTTAGTTGTAGCTACAGTGAGAGTAAAATGTAGATGGAATACAAGGAGAAGGGCATCAACGAGTAAGAGAGGTGAAAGTTTATAAACTAAAGGAGGAGGTGTAATTAGTGTGAAATATAAGCAACTATTGGTAGAAAGATGAATGTATAGGTAAAGAGGCTGAAGAGATATGGGGCAGTGTTCAGCAAAAGTTTATGGATATAAGAGGGTGGGTGCAGGATGGAAGAGGAACGATTGGAGGAATGATGAAGTAAAGAGACTGGAAATAGAGAAAAAGTTAACATATGAGAGGTTTTTGCAAAGCAGAAGTGATAAATGGAGAGAAAAGGAGAGTTTAAGGGAATGTTAAAAGATAGCAAATGAGAGAGTGAGTGAGGTGCTGTCAACCAATTTTGCTAATAAGAGAAAGTTGTGGAGGTAGATTAATAATAAGCCTAGGGAACGAATGGCTTTGACTGTTAAAAGCATGAAAGGAGTGTTATTAGATGGGAAGTTGGAGGTATCAGAAATATGTAAGGAATATTTTGTGGAAATGTTAAACTTTGATGAAGAGAAGGAAGCTGTGATTTCATGCATTGGCCAGGGAGGTATAACATCCTTTGGGAGAGAGGAAGGGCCAGACTGAGTGTTGGGGAGGTGCATAAGGCTATGGGTAAAATGAAAGAGGGTAAAGCAGCTGTGTTTTAGGGAGGCAGGAGATGTGTTTACCAAATGCTTACATTCATGCATATTTAGATAATGTTCAAGCAGTCTTTGTTGCATGTATTGATTTGGAAAACGCATATGATAGGGTGGATAGGAGAGCCAAGTGGCAGTTCTTGCAAGTGTATAGAATACGTCCTATGTTACTGAAAGCAGTTTAGAGTATTTATGAGGATAGTGAGGATCATGTTACGGGATGTTAGAGATGCTGTTTAATATATTTATAGTTGGAGATGTAAGAAACACGAATGTTGGGGAGAGGTGTGGGATTGGAAAATAAAGTATCCAACACAAAGTGGGAGTTGTCATAGATGCTTTTTACTGATGACACTGTGCTTTCGGGAAATTCTGAAGAGAAGTTGCGAAGGAGGGTGGAGGAATTTGGAAGGGAATGTAAAAGAAGGAAATTAAAAGTGAACATAGGAGAGAGCAAAAGTGATGAGGGTACCAAAAGTTAAGGTACTCAAAGACTGGATATTAAATTGAAGGGAGGAAGTATGGAGGAAATGAATATGTTGAGATATTTGGGAGCAGATCCCACACCACCACCATCCCCATCCCCCCATACGTGGTACGGTTTTTAGATGTCAAGTAATATGAAATCAGAAGATGTAATAGCTAGCCCCAAGCCTTTTCTAGCTGCTTAGAATAGGTCATGTGACTTGAGAAAATGAGTTTCTCAGTGGATACTATATATGAATAGCTATTATCCTGCGTAATCTTTTTAATTAATAAAATGAAATGAATGTGCTCTTTGTCCGTTTAAATGTCCTGGTCTGGGGTACTTGAATGTTCCCAGGGGTACTCAGAAGTAACTCTTTATATTTTTCTAAATATTGTCTACCAGTTTTCTATTAATCAATACTGAGAAGACTGGTAGACAATATTTAGGAAAATATAGAGAGATACCTCTGAGTGGGTGTAGGTGCCTCACACCTAATTTCATTCTACTCCCCCGTGAATTTTTACTCACCAAGAGGCGGGCTAAAACAACACGGGTTCGATCCCCTGGCTATTCGCAATGTTGTTATTGATTAAATGCCACCTGTTCGTGGTTACAATACTATATATACTGCTTGTGGAGGCTAGTACACCAAACGGTGAGTTGAATGAAATTAGCTCCGAGGCACCCACACCATCGTATGTCCTCAGATCACGGTATGTTACGAACATAGCTTGCATGTTACTGGGTTATAGAGCTCGTAACAAACGAACGGGATTATCACATCTAGAGGTCATCATACACTATACATCTTTCTAGTTTCTGTTTACTTTATTAATAAC